>NC_056743.1:353672440-353809940 GCF_019279795.1 Protopterus annectens | reverse complement strand
TGTGTGTGTGTGTCTTCCTGTAGGTTGGTAGGTAATCATTCTGTGTGTGTGTCTTTGTGTAGGAAGGTCATTAGGTAATCATCATGTATGTGAGTGTGCCTTCTTGTAGGAAGGTCATTAGGTAATCTTCCTGTATGTGTGAGTGCCTTCCTGTAGGAATGTTTGTGGGTAATAATCTTGTATGTGTGTGTGTCTTCCTGTAGGAAGGTTTGTAGGTAATCATTCTGCATGTGGGTCTTCCTTCCTGTAGGAATGTTGGTAGGTAATCATCTTGTGTGTGTGTGTGTGTGTGTGTGTGTGTGTGTGTGTGTGTGTAATCATCCTGTATGTGTGTGTCTGTGTGTAGTCTTTAGGAAGGTTGGTAGGTAATCATCCTGTATGTGTGTGTGCCTTCTAGTAGGAAGGTTGGTAGGTAATCATCCTGTATGAGTGTGTGTCTTCCTATAGGAAGGTTGATAGGTAATCATCCTGTATTTGTGTGAGTGTCTTCCTGTAAGATGGTTGATAGGTAATCATCCTGTATGTGTGTTTGTGTCTTCCTGTAGGAAGGTTGGTAGGTATTCATCATTTATGTGTGTGCCTTCCTATAGGAAGGTTGGTAGCTAATCATCCTGTAGGTGTGTGTGTCCTTTTGTAGCAAGGGCATTAGATAATAATCCTGTATGTTTCTGTGTCTTCCTGTAGGAAGGTTGGTATGTAATCATCCTCTATGTGTGTGTGCATTCATGTAGGAAGGTCAATAGGTAATTGTCCTGTATGTGTGTGTGCATTTGTGTAGGAAGGTCTGTAGTATTCATCCTGTATGTGTGTGCCTTCCTGGAGGAAGGTCATTAGGTAATCATCCTGCATGTGTGTGTCTTCCTGTAGGATGGTTGGTAGGTAATCATCCTGTATTTGTGTGTGTCTTCCTGTAGGAAGGTTTGTAGGTAATCATTCTGCATGTATGTGTATCCTGTAGAAAAGTAATGTTGGTAATCATCCTGTGTGAGTATGGCTTACTGTATGATGGTTGGCAGATAATCATCCTGTATGTGTTTGTGCCATCCTGTGGTAAGAACGTTGGTAGGTAATCATCCTGTATGTGTGTGTGCCTTCCTGTAGGAAAGTCATTATGTAATCATTCTGTATGTATGTGTTTCCTATAGGAAGGTCATTTGGTAATCATCCTGTATGTGCGATGTCTTCCTGTAAGATGGTTGGTAGATAATGGTCCTGTATGTGTGTGTGCCTTCTTGCAGGAAAGGCTTGTAGGTTCTAATCCTGTATGTGTGTGTGTGTGTCTTCCTTTAGGAAGGTTGGGAGGTAATCATAGTGTATGTGTGTCTTCCTGTAGAAGGTTGGTAGGTAATCATCCTGTATGTGTGTGTCTTCCTGTAGGAAGGTTGGTAGGTAATCATCCTGTATGTGTGTCTTCCTGTAGGAAGGTTGGTAGGTAATCATCATGTATGTGTTGTGTCTTCCTGTAGGAAGGTTGGTAGGTAATCATCCTGCATGTGTGTGTCCCTTCCTGTAGGAAGGTTGGTAGGTAATCATACTGTATGTGTGTCTTCCTGTAAAAAGGTAATTAGGTAATCATATGTATGTGTGTCTTCCTGTAGGAAGGTTGGTAGGTAATCATAGTGTATGTGTGTCTTCCTGTAGGAAGGTTGGTAGGTAATCATAGTGTATGTGTGTCTTCCTGTAGGAAGGTTGGTAGGTAATCATATGTGTGTGTGTTTGTCTTCCTGTAGAAGGTTGGTAGGTAATCATAGTGTATGTGTGTCTTCCTGTAGGAAGGTTGGTAGGTAATCATAGTGTATGTGTGTCTTCCTGTAGGAAGGTTGGTAGGTAATCATAGTGTATGTGTGTCTTCCTGTAGGAAGGTTGGTAGGTAATCATACTGTATGTGTGTCTTCCTGTAGAAGGTTGGTAGGTAATCATAGTGTATGTGTGTCTTCCTGTAGGAAGTTTGGTCGGTAATCATCCTGTATGTGTGTCTTCCTGTAGAAGGTTGGTAGGTAATCATAGTGTATGTGTGTCTTCCTGTAGGAAGGTTGGTCGGTAATCATAGTGTATGTGTGTCTTCCTGTAGGAAGGTCGGTAGGTAATCATCCTGTATGTGTGTCTTCCTGTAGAAGGTTGGTAGGTAATCATCCTGTATGTGTGTCTTCCTGTAGGAAGGTTGGTAGGTAATCATAGTGTATGTGTGTCTTCCTGTAGGAAGGTTGGTAGGTAATCATAGTGTATGTGTGTCTTCCTGTAGGAAGTTTGGTCGGTAATCATCCTGTATGTGTGTCTTCCTGTAGGAAGGTTGGTCGGTAATCATCCTGTATGTGTGTCTTCCTGTAGAAGGTTGGTAGGTAATCATAGTGTATGTGTGTCTTCCTGTAGGAAGGTCGGTAGGTAATCATAGTGTATGTGTGTCTTCCTGTAGAAGGTTGGTAGGTAATCATAGTGTATGTGTGTCTTCCTGTAGGAAGGTTGGTCGGTAATCATAGTGTATGTGTGTCTTCCTGTAGGAAGGTCGGTAGGTAATCATAGTGTATGTGTGTCTTCCTGTAGAAGGTTGGTAGGTAATCATAGTGTATGTGTGTCTTCCTGTAGAAGGTTGGTAGGTAATCATCCTGTATGTTTGTGTCCCTTCCTGTAAAAGGGTCATTAGTTGTCCTTCTGTTTGTATGTGTTTCCTTTAGGAATGACATTTGTTAATCGTCCTGTGTGTTTGCCTTACTGCAGGAAGGTTGGCAAGTAATCATCCTGTATGTGTGTGTGCATTCCTGTAGGAAGGTTGGTAGGTACTAATCCTGTATGTGTGTGTGTGCCTTCCTATATAGAAGGCTATAATAAAAATAATCTTGTGTTGTGTGTTTTCTCCCTATAGGAAGGTTATTAGGTGATCATCCTGTACATGTGTGTGCCTTCCTGTAGGAAGGTCAGTAGGTAATCATCCTGTATGTGTGTGTGTCTTCATGTAGGAAGGTCATTAGGTAATCATCCTGTATATTTGTGCTGTCCTGTAAGTAGGGTGGTAGGTAGTCATCCTGTATGTGTGTGTGCTTTCCTGTAGGAAGGTTGGTAGGTTATTGTCTTGTATGAGTGTGTGCCTTCCTTGGGGGAAGGTTGGCAGGTAATCATTCTGTATGTTTGTGTGCCATTGTGTAGGAAGTGTGGTAGGTAATCATCCTGTATGTGTGTGTGCCTTCCTGTAGGAAGGTTGGTTGGTAATAATCCTGTATGTGTGTGTGCCTTCCTGTAGGAAGGTTGGTAGGTAATAATCCTGTATGTGTGTGTGCCTTCCTGTAGGAAGGTTGGTAGGTAATAATCCTGTATGTGTGTGTGCATTCCTGTAGGATGGCTGGTAGGTAATCATCCTGAATGTGTTTGTGCCTTCCTGTAGGAAGGTTGATAGTTAATCATCTTGTATATGTGTATGTCTTTTTTTAGGAAGGTTGGTTGGTACTCATACTGTATGTGTGTGTGGCTTCCTGTAGGAAGGTTGGTAGGTATTCATCCTGTATATGTGTGTCCCTTCCTGTAGGAAGTTTGGAAGGTAATCATCCTGTATGGATGGTGCCTTCCTGTAGGAAAGTTAGTAGGTAATCATCCTGTATGTGTGTGCTTCATTTAGTTAGGTTGGTAGGTAATCATCCTGTATGTGTGTGGGCCTTCCTTTTGGAAGGTCATTAGGTAATAATCCTGTATGTGTGTGTGTCTTTCTGTAGGAAGGTTGGTAGGTAATCATCCTGAATTTGTTTGTGTCTTCCTGTAGGAAGGACTGTAGGTAATCATCCTGTATATGTATGTGCCTTCTTGTAAGTAGGTCGTTAGGTAATCATCCTGTATGTGTGTGTGCCTTCCTGTAGAAAGGTCATTAGGTAACCATCCTGTAAGTGTGTCTTCCTGTATGAAGGTTAGTAGGTAATTATCCTGTATGTGTGTTTGTGTCTTCCTATTTTAAGCTTGGTAGGTAATCATCCTGTATGTGTGTGTGTCTGTGTGTGTGTGTGTGTGTGTGTGTGTGTGTGTGTGTGTGTGTGTGTGTGTGTGTGTGTGTGTGTGTCTGTGTGTCTTTCTATAGGAAGTTCATTAGGTAATAATCGTGTACATGTGTGTGCCTTCCTGTAGCGTGGTCGGTAGGTAATCATCCTGTATGTTTGTGTGTCTTCCTGTAGGAAGGGAAGGTCATTAGGTAATCTTCCTGTATGTGTGAGTGCCTTCCTGTAGGAATGTTTGTGGGTAATAATCTTGTATGTGTGTGTGTCTTCCTGTAGGAAGGTTTGTAGGTAATCATTCTGCATGTGGGTCTTCCTTCCTGTAGGAATGTTGGTAGGTAATCATCCTGTATGTGAGTATGGCTTGCTGTAAGAACGTTGGTAGGTAATCATCCTGTATGTGTGTGTGCCTTCTAGCAGGAAAGTTGGTAGGAAATCATCCTGTATGAGTGTGTGACTTCTTATAGGAAGGTCATTAGGTAATAATCCTGTATTTGTGTGTGTCTTCCTGTAAGATGGTTGATAGGTAACCATCATGTATGTGTGTGTGCCTTCCTGTAGGAAGGTCATAAGGTTCTAATCCTGAAAGTGTGTGCCTTCCTATAGGTAAGTTGGTAGCTAATCATCCTGTACGTGTGTGTGATTTTTTGTAGGAAGGTTAGGAGGTAATTATCCTGCATGTGTGTTTACCTTCCTGTAAGAAGGTCATTAGGTAATAATCCTGTATGTTTGTGGCTTCTTGTAGGAGGGTTGGTAGGTAGTCATCCTGTATGTGTGTGCGCCTTCCAGTAGGAAGGTCTGTAGTATTCATCCTGTATGTTTGTGTGCCTTCCTGGAGGAAGTTTGGTCGGTAATCATCCTGCATGTGTGTGTCTTCCTGTAGGATGGTTGGTAGGTAATCATCCTGTATTTGTGTGTGCCTTCCTGTAAAAAGGTAATTAGGTAATCATTCTGCATGTATGTGTATCCTCTAGAAAAGTAATTTGGTAATTGTCCTGTGTGTGTTCCTTACTGTATGATGGTTGGCAGATAATCACCCTGTATGTGTTTGTGCCATCCTGTGGGAGGGTTGGTAGGTAATCATGCTGTATGTGTGTTTGCTTTCCTGTAAAAAGGTCATTAGGTAATCATTCTGTATGTATGTATTTCCTCTAGGAAGTCATTTGGTAATCATCCTGTTGTGCGTATGCCTTACTGTAGGAAGGTTGGTAGATAATGGTCCTGTATCTGTATTTGCATTCTTGCAGGAAAGCTTGTAAGTAACCATCCTGTATGTGTGTGTGTGTGTGTCTTCCTTTAGGAAGGTTGCTAGGTAATCATAGTGTATGTGTGTCTTCCTGTAGAAGGTTGGTAGGTAATCATAGTGTATGTGTGTCTTCCTGTAGGAAGGTTGGTAGGTAATCATAGTGTATGTGTGTCTTTCTGTAGGAAGGTTGGTAGGTAATCATAGTGTATGTGTGTCTTCCTGTAGGAAGGTTGGTAGGTAATCATAGTGTATGTGTGTCTTCCTGTAGGAAGGTTGGTAGGTAATCATAGTGTATGTGTGTCTTCCTGTAGGAAGTTTGGTCGGTAATCATCCTGTATGTGTGTCTTCCTGTAGAAGGTTGGTAGGTAATCATAGTGTATGTGTGTCTTCCTGTAGGAAGGTTGGTCGGTAATCATAGTGTATGTGTGTCTTCCTGTAGGAAGGTCGGTAGGTAATCATCCTGTATGTGTGTCTTCCTGTAGAAGGTTGGTAGGTAATCATCCTGTATGTGTGTCTTCCTGTAGGAAGGTTGGTAGGTAATCATAGTGTATGTGGGTCTTCCTGTAGGAAGGTTGGTAGGTAATCATAGTGTATGTGTGTCTTCCTGTAGGAAGTTTGGTCGGTAATCATCCTGTATGTGTGTCTTCCTGTAGGAAGGTTGGTCGGTAATCATCCTGTATGTGTGTCTTCCTGTAGAAGGTTGGTAGGTAATCATAGTGTATGTGTGTCTTCCTGTAGGAAGGTCGGTAGGTAATCATAGTGTATGTGTGTCTTCCTGTAGAAGGTTGGTAGGTAATCATAGTGTATGTGTGTCTTCCTGTAGGAAGGTTGGTCGGTAATCATAGTGTATGTGTGTCTTCCTGTAGGAAGGTCGGTAGGTAATCATAGTGTATGTGTGTCTTCCTGTAGAAGGTTGGTAGGTAATCATAGTGTATGTGTGCCTTCCTGTAGGAAGGTCGGTAGGTAATCATAGTGTATGTGTGTCTTCCTGTAGAAGGTTGGTAGGTAATCATCCTGTATGTTTGTGTCCCTTCCTGTAAAAGGGTCATTAGTTGTCCTTCTGTTTGTATGTGTTTCCTTTAGGAATGACATTTGTTAATCGTCCTGTGTGTTTGCCTTACTGCAGGAAGGTTGGCAAGTAATCGTCCTGTATGTGTGTGTGCATTCCTGTAGGAAGGTTGGTAGGTACTAATCCTGTATGTGTGTGTGTGCCTTCCTATAGAAAGGCTATTAGGTAATAATCCTGTATTTGTGTGTGTCTTCCTATAGGAAGGTTATTAGGTGATCATCCTGTACATGTGTGTGCCTTCCTGTAGGAAGGTCAGTAGGTAATCATCCTGTATGTGTGTGTGTCTTCATGTAGGAAGGTCATTAGGTAATCATCCTGTATATTTGTGCTGTCCTGTAAGTAGGGTGGTAGGTAGTCATCCTGTATGTGTGTGTGCTTTCCTGTAGGAAGGTTGGTAGGTTATTGTCTTGTATGAGTGTGTGCCTTCCTTGGGGGAAGGTTGGCAGGTAATCATTCTGTATGTTTGTGTGCCATTGTGTAGGAAGTGTGGTAGGTAATCATCCTGTATGTGTGTGTGCCTTCCTGTAGGAAGGTTGGTTGGTAATAATCCTGTATGTGTGTGTGCCTTCCTGTAGGAAGGTTGGTAGGTAATAATCCTGTATGTGTGTGTGCCTTCCTGTAGGAAGGTTGGTAGGTAATAATCCTGTATGTGTGTGTGCATTCCTGTAGGATGGCTGGTAGGTAATCATCCTGAATGTGTTTGTGCCTTCCTGTAGGAAGGTTGATAGTTAATCATCTTGTATATGTGTATGTCTTTTTTTAGGAAGGTTGGTTGGTACTCATACTGTATGTGTGTGTGGCTTCCTGTAGGAAGGTTGGTAGGTATTCATCCTGTATGGATGGTGCCTTCCTGTAGGAAAGTTAGTAGGTAATCATCCTGTATGTGTGTGCTTCATTTAGTTAGGTTGGTAGGTAATCATCCTGTATGTGTGTGGGCCTTCCTTTTGGAAGGTCATTAGGTAATAATCCTGTATGTGTGTGTGTCTTTCTGTAGGAAGGTTGGTAGGTAATCATCCTGAATTTGTTTGTGTCTTCCTGTAGGAAGGACTGTAGGTAATCATCCTGTATATGTATGTGCCTTCTTGTACGTAGGTCGTTAGGTAATCATCCTGTATGTGTGTGTGCCTTCCTGTAGAAAGGTCATTAGGTAACCATCCTGTAAGTGTGTCTTCCTGTATGAAGGTTAGTAGGTAATTATCCTGTATGTGTGTTTGTGTCTTCCTATTTTAAGCTTGGTAGGTAATCATCCTGTATGTGTGTGTGTCTGTGTGTGTGTGTGTCTGTGTGTGTGTGTGTGTGTGTGTGTGTGTGTGTGTGTGTGTGTGTGTGTGTGTGTGTGTGTGTGTGTGTGTGTCTGTGTGTCTTTCTGTAGGAAGTTCATTAGGTAATAATCGTGTACATGTGTGTGCCTTCCTGTAGCATGGTCGGTAGGTAATCATCCTGTATGTTTGTGTGCCATCGTGTAGGAAGGGTGGTAGGTAATCATCCTGTATGTGTGTGTGCCTTCCTGTAGGAAGGTTGGTAGGTAATAATCCTGTATGTGTGTGTGCATGCCTGTAGGATGGCTGTTAAGTAATCATCCTGAATGTGTTTGGGCCTTCCTGGAAGGTTGGTAGGTAATCATCCTGTATGTGTGTGTGTGTCTTCCTGTAGGAAGCTTGGTAAGTAATCATTGTGTGTGTGTGTGTGTGTGTGTGTGTGTGTGTGTGTGTGTGTGTGTGTGTGTGTGTGTGTGTGTGTGTGTGTCTTCCTGTAGGAAGGTTGGTAGGTAATCATCCTGTATATGTGTGTTTGTCTTCCTGTAGTAAGGTTGGTAGGTAATCATACTGTATGTGAGTGTGCCATCCTGCAGGAAGGTTGGTATGTAATCATACTATATGTGTGTGTGCCCTCCTGTAGGAAGGTCGGTAGGTAATCATCCTGTATGTGTGTGCCATCCTGTACTAAGGTCAGTAGGTAATCATCCTGTATGTTTGTGTGCCCTCCTGGAGGAAGTTTGGTCGGTAATCATCCTGTATGTGTGTCTTTCTGTAGGAAGGTTGGTAGGTAATCATAGTGTATGTGTGTCTTCCTGTAGAAGGTTGGTAGGTAATCATAGTGTATGTGTGTCTTCCTGTAGGAAGGTTGGTAGGTAATCATAGTGTATGTGTGTCTTCCTGTAGGAAGGTTGGTAGGTAATCATCCTGTGTGTGTGTCTTTCTGTAGGAAGGTTGGTAGGTAATCATAGTGTATGTGTGTCTTCCTGTAGGAAGGTTGGTAGGTAATCATCCTGTATGTGTGTCTTTCTGTAGGAAGGTTGGTAGGTAATCATAGTGTATGTGTGTCTTCCTGTAGGAAGGTTGGTAGGTAATCATAGTGTATGTGTGTCTTCCTGTAGGAAGGTTGGTAGGTAATCATAGTGTATGTGTGTCTTCCTGTAGGAAGGTTGGTAGGTAATCATAGTGTATGTGTGTCTTCCTGTAGAAGGTTGGTAGGTAATCATCCTGTATGTGTGTGTCCCTTCCTGTAAAATGGTCATTAGTTGTCCTTCTGTTTGTATGTTTTTCCTTTAGGAATGACATTTGTTAATCATGCTGTGTGTTTGCCTTACTGTAGGAAGGTTGGCAAGTAATTGTCCTGTATGTGTGTGTGCATTCCTGTAGGAAGGTTGGTAGGTAATCATCCTGTATATGTGTGTGTGCCTTCCTGTAGGAAGGCTATTAGGTAATAATCCTGTATTTGTGTGCGTCTTCCTATAGGAAGGTCATTAGGTGATCATCCTGTACATGTGTGTGCCTTCCTGTAGGAAGGTCAGTAGGTAATCATCCTGTATGTGTGTGTGTCTTCATGTTGGAAGGTCATTAGGTAATCATCCTGTATATTTGTGCTGTCCTGTAAGTAGGGTGGTAGGTAGACATCCTGTATGTGTGTGTGCTTTCCTGTAGAAAGGTTGGTAGGTTATTGTCTTGTATGAGTGTGTGCCTTCCTTGGGGGAAGGTTGGCAGGTAATCATTCTGTATGTTTGTGTGCCATTGTGTAGGAAGTGTGGTAGGTAACCTTCTGTATGTGTGTGTGCCTTCCTGTAGGAAGGTTGGTAGGTAATAATCCTCTATGTGTGTGTGCATTCCTGTAGGAAGGTTGGTAGGTAATCATCCTGTATGTGTGTGTGCCTTCCTGTAGGAAGGTTGGTAGGTAATAATCCTGTATGTGTGTGTGCATTCCTGTAGAATGGCTGGTAGGTAATCATCCTGAATGTGTTTGTGCCTTCCTGTAGGAAGGTTGATAGTTAATCATCTTGTATATGTGTATGTCTTTTTTTAGGAAGGTTGGTTGGTACTCATACTGTATGTGTGTGTGGCTTCCTGTAGGAAGGTTGGTAGGTATTCATCCTGTATATGTGTGTCCCTTCCTGTAGGATGTTTGGAAGGTAATCATCCTGTATGGATGGTGCCTTCCTGTAGGAAAGTTAGTAGGTAATCATCCTGTATGTGTGTGCTTCATTTAGTTAGGTTGGTAGGTAATCATCCTGTATGTGTGTGGGCCTTCCTTTTGGAAGGTCATTAGGTAATAATCCTGTATGTGTGTGTGTCTTCCTGTTGGAAGGTTGGTAGGTAATAATCCTGTATGTGTGTGTGCCTTCCTGTAGGAAGGTTGGTAGGTAATAATCCTGTATGTGTGTGTGCCTTCCTGTAGGATGGCTGGCAAGTAATCATCCTGAATGTGTTTGTGCCTTCCTGTAGGAAGGTTGATAGTTAATCATCTTGTATATGTGTATGTCTTTTTTTAGGAAGGTTGGTTGGTACTCATACTGTATGTGTGTGTGTGTCTTCCTGTAGGAAGGTTGGTAGGTAATCATCCTGTATGTGTGTCTTCCTGTAACAAGGTTGGTAGGTAATCATTCTGTTTTTGTGTGTGCCTTCCTGTAGTATGTTTGTTAGGTAATCATCCTGTATGTGTGTGTACCTTCTTCTAGGAATGTTCATACGTAATCATCCTGTATGTGTTTGCCTTCCTGTAGGAAGGTAATCGGTAATCATCCTATATGTGTATGTGTCTTCCAGTAGGAAAGTTGGTAGGAAACCATTCTGTTTGTGTGTGGCCTTTTTATAGGAAGGTCATTAAGTAATAATCCTGTATTTGTGTGTGTCTTCCTATAGGAAAGTTGGTAGGTAATCATCCTGTATGTGTGTGTGATTTTTTTGTAGGAAGGTTGGTAGGTAATTATCCTGTATGTGTGTGTACCTTCCTGTAGGAAGGTCATTATGTAATAACCCTGTATGTTGCTGTGTCTTCTTGTAGGAAGGTTGGTAGGTAATCATCCTGTATGTGTGTGTGTGTGCCTTCCTGTAGGAAGGTTGGTATGTAATCATACTGTATGTGTGTCTGCCTTCCTGTAGGATGGTCGGTAGGTATTCATCCTGTATGTTTGTGTGTGCCTTCCTGGAGGAGGGTTGGTAGGTAATCACCCTGTATGTGTGTGTCCCTTCCTGTAAAAAGGTCATTAGGTAATCATTCTGTATGTGTGTGTTTCCTCTAAGAAGGTAATTTGGTAATTGTCCTGTCTGTGTGTGCCTTACTGTAGGAACATTGGTAGATAATCGTCCTGTATGTGTGTGTGCCTTACTGTAGGATGGTTGGCAGGTAATCAACCTGTATGTGTTTGTGCCATCCTGTGGGAGGGTTGGTAGGTAATCATGCTGTATGTGTGTTTGCTTTCCTGTAGTAAGGTTGGTAGGTAATCAATATGTATGTGTGTTTCCCTTCTTGTAAAAAGGTCATTAGTTAATCATTCTGTATGTATGTATTTCCTCTAAGAAGGTCATTTGGTAATCATCCTGTTGTGCATGTGCCTTACTGTAGGAAGGTTATTAGGTAATCGTCCAGTATCTGTGTTTGCATTCCTGCAGGAAGGCTTGTAAGTAACCAGCCTCTGTGTGTGTGTGTGTGTGTGTGTGTGTGTGTGTGTGTGTGTGTGTGTGTGTCTTCCTGTAGGAGGGTTGGTAGGTAATCATACTGTATGTGTGTGTGTGCCTTCCTGTAGGAAGGTTGGTAGGTAATCATCCTGTATGTGTGTGTGCCTTCCTGTAGGAAGGTTGGTATGTAATCATACTATATGTGTGTGTGCCCTCCTGTAGGAAGGTTGGTAGGTAATCATCCTGTATGTGTGTGTGCCTTCCTGTAGGAAGGTTGGTATGTAATCATACTATATGTGTGTGTGCCCTCCTGTAGGAAGGTCGGTAGGTAATCATCCTGTATGTGTGCCATCCTGTACTACGGTCAGTAGGTAATCATCCTGTATGTTTGTGTGCCATCCTGGAGGATGTTTTTTCAGTAATCATCCTATATGTGTGTCTTCCTGTAGGAAGGTCGGTAGGTAATCATAGTGTATGTGTGTCTTCCTGTAGAAGGTTGGTAGGTAATCATCCTGTATGTTTGTGTCCCTTCCTGTAAAATGGTCATTAGTTGTCCTTCTGTTTGTATGTTTTTCCTTTAGGAATGACATTTGTTAACCGTGCTGTCTGTTTGCCTTACTGTAGGAAGGTTGGCAAGTAATTGTCCTGTATGTGTGTGTGCATTCCTGTAGGAAGGTTGGTAGGTAATCATCCTGTATATGTGTGTGTGTGTCTTCCTGTAGGAAGGTTATTAGGTAATCATCCTGTATATTTGTGCTATCCTGTAGGAAGGTTGGTAGGTAGTCATCCTGTATATGTGTGTGTGTCTTCCTGTAGGAAGGTTATTAGGTAATCATCCTGTATATTTGTGCTATCCTGTAGGAAGTTTGGTAGGTAGTCATCCTGTATATGTGTGTGTGTCTTCCTGTAGGAAGGCTATTAGGTAATAATCCTGTATTTGTGTGTGTCTTCCTATAGGAAGGTCATTACATAGTCATCCTGTACATGTGTGTGCCTTCCTGTAGGAAGGTCAGTAGGTAATCATCCTGTATGTGTGTGTGTCTTCCTGTAGGAAGGTTATTAGGTAATCATCCTGTATATTTGTGCTATCCTGTAGGAAGGTTGGTAGGTAGTCATCCCGTATGTGTGTGTGCTTTCCTGTAGAAAGGTTGGTAGGTTATTGTCTTGTATGTGTGTGTGCCTTCCTTGGATGAAGGTTGGCAGGTAATCATTCTGTATGTTTCTGTGCCATCCTGGAGGAAGTTTGGTCAGTAATCATCCTGTTTGTGTGTCTTCCTGTAGGAAGGTTGGTAGGTAATCATCCTGTATGTTTGTGTGCCCTCCTGGAGGAAGTTTGGTCGGTAATCATCCTGTATGTGTGCCTTCCTGTAGGAAGGTTTGTATGTAATCATACTGTATGTATGTGTGCCCTCCTGTAGGAAGGTCGATAGGTAATCATCCTGTATGTGTGTGCCATCCTGTACTAAGGTCAGTAGGTAATCATCCTGTATGTTTGTGTGCCCTCCTGGAGGAAGTTTGGTCGGTAATCATCCTGTATGTGTGTCTTCCTGTAGGAAGCTTGGTAAGTAATCATTGTGTGTGTGTGTGTGTGTGTGTGTGTGTGTGTGTGTGTGTGTGCCATCCTGTAGGAAGGTTGGTAGGTAATCATCCTGTATGTGTGTGTGTGTGTGTGTGTGTGTGTGTGTGTGTGTGTGTGTGTGTGTGTGTGTGTGTCTTCCTGTAGTAAGGTTGGTAGGTAATCATACTGTATGTATGTGTGCCATCCTGTAGGAAGGTTGGTATGTAATCATCCTCTATGTGTGTGCCATCCTGTACTAAGGTCAGTAGGTAATCATCCTGTATGTTTGTGTGCCCTCCTGGAGGAAGTTTGGTCGGTAATCATCCTGTATGTGTGTCTTCCTGTAGAAGGTTGGTAGGTAATCATCCTGTATGTGTGTCTTCCTGTAGGAAGGTTGGTAGGTGATCATAGTGTATGTGTGTCTTCCTGTAGGAAGGTTGGTAGGTGATCATAGTGTATGTGTGTCTTCCTGTAGGAAGGTTGGTAGGTAATCATCCTGTATATGTGTGTGTGCCTTCCTGTAGGAAGGCTATTAGGTAATAATCCTGTAGTTGTGTGTGCCTTCCTGTAGGAAGGCTATTAGGTAATAATCCTGTATTTGTGTGCATCTTTCTATAGGAAGGTCATTAGGTGATCATCCTGTATATTTGTGCTATCCTGAAGGAAGGTTGGTAGGTAATAATCCTGTATGTGTGTGTGCATTCCTGTAGGAAGGTTGGTTGGTAATAATCCTGTATGTGTGTGTGCCTTCCTGTAAGAAGGTTGGTATGTAGTCATCCTGTATGTGTGTGTGCCTTCCTGTAGGAAGGTTGGTAGGTTATTGTCTTGTATGAGTGTGTGCCTTCCTGTAGGAAGGTTGGTAGGTAATAATCCTGTATGTGTGTGTGCATTCCTGTAGGATGGCTGGTAGGTAATCATCCTGAATGTGTGTGTGCCTTCCTGTAGGAAGGTTGGTTGGTAATAATCCTGTATGTGTGTGTGCCTTCCTGTAAGAAGGTTGGTATGTAGTCATCCTGTATGTGTGTGTGCCTTCCTGTAGGAAGGTTGGTAGGTAATAATCCTGTATGTGTGTGTGCATTCCTGTAGGATGGCTGGTAGGTAATCATCCTGAATGTGTTTGTGCCTTCCTGTAGGAAGGTTGATAGTTAATCATCTTGTATATGTGTATGTCTTTTTTTAGGAAGGTTGGTTGGTACTCATACTGTATGTGTGTGTGGCTTCCTGTAGGAAGGTTGGTAGGTATTCATCCTGTATATGTGTGTCCCTTCCTGTAGGATGTTTGGAAGGTAATCATCCTGTATGGATGGTGCCTTCCTGTAGGAAAGTTAGTAGGTAATCATCCTGTATGTGTGTGGGCCTTCCTGTTGGAAGGTCATTAGGTAATCATCATGTATGTGTGTGTGTGTCTTTCTGTAGGATGTTTGGTAGGTAATTGTTAGAGAAAAATACTTTAAAAAGACCAAAAGCATAACGTTCAGTTCAGGTATCTTTATTCTTGTACAAGGAGACAAAAAATGCAGTTACAGAGTTTGTCTGACTAAATCAGGAAGTGTTAGTTATTATACCTTTCTTTCAAGACATTGCCCACTATGGCTGACGTAGTAGATCACCAGTTCATAATTCTCTTACTTTACAGATGTTTCTCACATTTCTAGCTGACTCTTCAAATTTTAAAAAAGATTTTTCAGTAAACAGGATGGCCTTGATGACCACCGGTCAGTTATAACTTTCTTGCTATGTGATGTTACAAGTGAAGGTACTATGGCTAATACAAGCACAATGCAAGTACAGATTTCTGAAGCAGTTTATTGTTCTTTATATCTAACTATCATGCAGCTTGTGCACTTTTTCATTAGCATGAACAGAGCTTATTGTCTATAATGAATGGATCTACAGAAATTATTATTATTCTCATTTTAATTTCCTGACCTAGCAGAAAATCATCTGCTTTCCAGTACATTTCCAATGCATAAACATGTATTTTGCTGTGCTAGCAAACTAGGTCAGAGTGCATCTTGCAGTGTCAGAAAGCACAATTTCAGAAAAGCTGTTTTCAGTTTCAAATAGAACTAATGCTGCATATAGAATAAAAATGTGTTAATCTTCCCTTATTAGAATAAGCATGGCACACATATGTTAATACATATTTTTCTAACAGTAATCATCCTGTATGTGTGTGCCTTCCTGTAGGAAGGTAGTAGGTAATCATCCTGTATGTGTATGTGCCTTCCAGTAGGAATGTTGGTAGGAAATCATCCTGTATGTGTGTGTGCCTTCTTATAGGAAAGTCATTAGGTAATAATCCTGTATTTTTGTGTGTCTTCCTGTAAGATGGTTGATAGGTAGCCATCCTGTATGTGTGCATGCCTTCCTGTAGGAAGGTCATAAGGTAATAATCCTGTATGTTTCTGTGTCTTCTTGTAGGAAGGTTGGTAGGTAATCATCCTGTATGTGTGCGTGTGTGTGCCTTCCTGTAGGAAGGTTGGTAGGTATTCATCATGTATGTTTGTGTGCCTTCCTGGAGGAAGTTTGTTCGGTAATCATCCTGTGTGTGTCTTCCTGTAGGAAGGTTGGTAGGTAATCATCCTGTATGTGTGTGTCCCTTCCTGTAAAAAGGTCATTAGGTAATCATTCTGTATGTATGTATGTGTTTCCTCTAGGAAGGTAATTTGGTAATCGTCCTGTGTATATGTGCCTTACTGTAGGATGGTTGATAGGTAATCACCCTGTATGTGTGTGTGTGCCTTACTGTAATATGGTAGGCAGATAATCACCCTGTATGTGTTTGCACCATCCTGTGGGAGGGTTGGTAGGTAATCATGCTGTATGTGTGTGTCCCTTCCTCTAAAAAGGTCATTAGGTAATCATTCTGTATGTATGTATTCCCTCTAGGAAGGTCACTTGGTAATCATCCTGTTGTGCATGTGCCTTACTGTATAAAGGTAATTAGGTAATCATCCTGTATCTGTGTTTGCATTCCTGAAGGAAGGCTGGTAAGTAAGCATCCTGTATGTGTGTGTCTTCCTGTAGGAAGGTCGGTAGGTAATCATCCTTTATGTTTGTGTGCCCTCCTGGAGGAAGTTTGGTCGGTAATCATCCTGTTTGTGTGTATTCCTGTAGGAAGGTCGGTAGGTAATCATCCTGTATGTGTGTGCCATCCTGTACTAAGGTCAGTAGGTAATCATTCTGTATATTTGTGTGCCATCCTGGAGGAAGTTTGGTCGGTAATCATCCTGTATGTGCGTCTTCCTGTAGAAGGTTGGTAGGTAATCATCCTGTATGTGTGTCTTCCTGTAGAAGGTTGGTAGGTAATCATAGTGTATGTGTGTCTTCCTGTAGGAAGGTCGGTAGGTAATCATAGTGTATGTGTGTCTTCCTGTAGAAGGTTGGTAGGTAATCATAGTGTATGTGTGTCTTCCTGTAGGAAGGTTGGTAGGTAATCATAGTGTATGTGTGTGTGTCCCTTCCTGTAAAATGGTCATTAGTTGTCCTTCTGTTTGTATGTGTTTCCTTTAGGAATGACATTTGTTAATCGTGCTGTGTGTTTGCCTTACTGTAGGAAGGTTGGCAGGTAATCGTCCTGTATGTGTGTGTGCCATCCTGTACTAAGGTCAGTAGGTAATCATGCTGTATGTGTGTGTGCATTCCTGTAGGAAGGTCAGTAGGTAATCATCCTGTATATGCATGTGCCTTCCTGTAGGAAGGTTATTAGGTAATAATCCTGTATTTGTGTCTGTCTTCCTGTAGGAATGTCATTAGGTAATCATCCTGTACATGTGTGTGCCTTCCTGTAGGAAGGTCGGTAGGTAATCATCCCGTATGTGTGTGTGTGCCTTCCTATAGGAAGGTAGGTAGGTAATCCTCCTGTATGTGTGTCTGTGTCTTCCTGTAGGAAGGTCATTAGGTAATTATCCTGTATATGTGTGCTATCCTGTAAGAAGGTTGGTATGTAGTCATCCTGTATGTCTGTGTGCTTTCTTGTAGGAGGGTTGGTAGGTATTAATCCTGTATGTGTGTGTGCCTTCCTGTAGGAAGGTTGGTAGGTAATCATCCTGAATGTGTTTGTGCCTTCCTGTAGGAAAGTTGATAGGTAATCATCTTGTATATGTGTATGTCTTTTTTTAGAAAGGTTGGTTGGTACTCATACTGTATGAGTGTGTGGTTTCCTGTAGGAAGGTTGGTAGGTGTTCATCCTGTATATGTGTTTCCCTACTTGTAGGAAGTTTGGAAGGTAATCAGCCTGTATGGATGGTGCCATCCTGTAAGAAAGTTGGTAGGTAATCATCCTGTATGTGTTTGCTTCCTGTAGGTAGGTCGGCAGATAATCATCCTGTATGTGTATGGGCCTTCCTGTTGAAAGGTCATTAGGTAATCATGTATGTGTGTGTGTATTCCTGTAGGAAGGTTCGTAGGTAATCATCCTGAATGTGTTTGTGCCTTCCTGTAGGAAGGTTGGTCGGTAATCATCCCGTTTATGTATGTGCCTTCTTGTACGTAGGTCGGTAGGTAATCATCCTGTATGTGTGTGTACCTTCCTGTAGAAAGGTCATTAGGTAACCATCCTGTATGTGTGTGTGTCTTGCTGTAGGAAGGTTAGTAGGTAATTATCCTGTATGTGTGTTTGTGTTTTCCTGTAGAAAGTTGGTAGGTAATCATCGTGTGTGTGTGTGTGTGTGTGTGTGTGTGTGTGTGTGTGTGTGTGTGTGTGTGTGTGTGTGTGTGTGTGTGTGTGTGTGTGTGTGTGTGTGTGTGTGTGTGTGTGTGTGTGTGTGTGGCTTCCTGTAGGAAGTTTGGTAGGTAATCATCCTGTATTTGTGTGTGCTTGTGTTTCTTTCTGTAGGAAATTCATTAGGTAATCATCATGCATGTGTGTGTGTGTGTGTGTGTCTTCCTGTAGGAAGATTGCTAGGTAATCATCCTGTATGTGTGTGCGTGTCTTCCTGTAGGAAGTTTAATAGGTTGTGTGTGTGTGTGTGTGTGTGTGTGTGTGTGTGTGTGTGTGTGTGTGTGTGTGTGTGTAGGTGTGTAGGAAGGTTGGTAGGTAATCATCCTGTATGTGTGTGCCTTCGTGTAGGAAGGGTGGTAGGTAATCATACTGTATGTGAGTGTGCCTTCTTGTAGGAAGGTCATTAGGTAATCTTCCTGTATATGTGAGTGCCTTCCTGTAGGAAAGTTTGTATGTAATAATCATATGTGTGTGTGTGTGTCTTCCTGAAGGAAAGTTGGTAGGTAATCATTCAGTATGTGTGTTCCTTCCTGAAGGAATTTTGGTAGGTAATCATCCTGTATGTGAGTGTGCCTTCCTTTAGGAAGGTAGTAGGTAATCATCCTGTATGTGTGTGAGCCTTCCAGTAGGAAAGTTGGTAGGAAATCATCCTGTATGTGTGTGCGCCTTCCTGTAGGAAGGTCATAAGGTAATAATCCTGAATGTATGTGTATCTTCCTGTAGGAAATTTGGTAGGTAATCATTTTGTATGTGTGTGTGATTTTTTGTAGGAAGGTTGGTAGGCAATTATCCTGTATGTCTGTGTACCTTCCTGTAGGAAGGTGTGTGTGTGTGTGTGTGTGTGTGTGTGTGTGTGTGTGTGTTTGTATGTGTGTGTGTGTGTAATCATTCTGTATGTGTGTGTGATTTTTTGTAGGAAGGTTGGTAGGTAATTATCCTGTAGGAAGGTGTGTGTGTGTGTGTGTGTGTGTGTGTGTGTGTGTGTGTGTGTGTGTGTGTGTGTGTGTGTGTGTGTGTGTGTGACGGTTGATAGGTAGGCATCCTCCGTGTGTGTGTGTGTCGACCTGTAGGAAGGTTGGTAGGTAATCAATCTGTATGTGTGTGTACTTTCCTGTAGGAAGGTTGGTAGGTAACCATCCTGTATGGGTATGCCCGTTCCCTTAAAAAGGTAATTAGGTAATCATTCCATATGTATGTGTTTCTTCTAGGAAGGTCATTTGGTAATAGTCCTTTATGCGTGTGTGCCTTACTGTAGGAAGGCTGGCTGGTATTCATCCTGTATGTGTGTGCATTCCAGTAGGAAAGCTGGTTGGTAACCATCCTGTATGTGCGTGTGTCTTCCTGGAGGCAGGTTGGTAGGTAATCATCCTGAATGTGTGTGTGTCTTCCTGTAGGAAGGTTGGTAGGTAACCATCCTGTATGTTGTGTGTGCCTGCTTGTAGTAAAGTCATTAGGTAATAATCCTGTAGATGTGTGTGTGTGCCTTCTTGTACGTAGGTCGATAAGTATTCATCCTATATGTGTGTGTGCCTTCTTGTAGGAAGCTTGGTAGGTAATCATCTTGTATGTGTGTGCCTTCCTGTAGGAAGGTTGGTAGGTAATCATCTTGTATGTGTGTGCCTTCCTGTAGGAAGGTTGGTAGGTAATCATCCTGTACGTGCGTGTGCCTTCCTTTAAGAAGGTTGATAGGTAATCATCCTGTACGTGTGTGTGCCTTCCTGTAGGAAGGTTGGTAGGTCATCATCCTGTATGTGTGTGTCATCCTGTTTGTGTTTGTGTGACTTCCTGTAGGAATGTTGGTAGGTAATCAATCTGTATGTGTGTGTACCTTCCTGTAAGAACGTCGGTAGGTTCCATATGTATGTGTTTCCTCTAGGAAGGTCATTTGGTAATCGTGCTGTATGTGTGTGTGTGCCTTACTGTAGGAAGGTTGGCTGGTAATCGTCCTATATATGTGTGTGCATTCCTCTAGGAAAGCTGGTTGGTAACCATCCTGTATGTGTGTGTGTGTCTTCCTGTAGGAAGGTTGGTAGGTAATCATCCTGTATGTGTGTGTGCCTTCCTGTAGGAAGGTTGGTTGTTGTTGTTGTTTGTCTTTTGGCTTTTCCCGGATAGGGGTCGCCACAGCGGAACTCCGGTCTGCTAATGATTGGCAGTAGATTTTCACGAACGCCGAGGTGCCAGCTCGACATCTAACCTTCAACAAAGGCACACCCATTTATGCATGTCTTTTAAATGCCACACAACCATGGGGAGGGCATGCAGACTCATCACAGAAGGCACTCTCCACAGTCCAGCTGAGAATTGAATGGGAGAACCTCTTCATGTGAGGCAACAATGCTACTGCTGCACCACTGTGGCTGCAGGAAGGATGGTACTGGTACGTAATCATTCTGTATATGTATGTGTCTTCCTGTAGGAAGGTTGGTAGGCAATCATCCTCTACGTATGTTTTTCCTCTAAGAAAGTCATTAAGTAATCATTGTGTAAGTCTGTGTCTTCCTGTAGGAAGATTGATAGGTAATCATTCTACATTTATTTGCCTTCATGTAAGATGTTGCCTGATTATTATTCGCTTTTCTTCCTGTAGCATGCAGGTTGACTGCTGTTTCACTTATTTGTTCCAAGTTCCATATGAGGGACTAGTAGAACAACTGTATATTGCAGATGGTGTTCCAGATGAACTTTTCTTTGTAGAAGTAACTTGCACAGTGACATGATATGCCAGATATAAATGGTAGGAAGCAAACCCAGGTCTGCAACATGCTAGTCATGAAGAATTAATTTCCTCTAAGTTAGTATATATAAGTTGCACACATAATAGTGATTATGTCAGCAAAGTGCCCTTGCTGCAAAATCAAGCTTGGAATTTGCTGTTTTTGTCTGAACTGTGGTTTATTTTTTGCAGTGTCTGCTTTGTCATCTTCAGAAGTATCTGGACTGTGAACATCAGGTGTCATACTTCTGACAGGCAGCTATCAGGATTGTTTCTTTTAAGCACTGCTGTTTCTTTCTGCATGTGTCTGGTTGCACCCAAAGTCTGTGTGCAGTGTTCTATTTATGAGAGACCGTCATTCACTTTTATAGCTAATGTTCGCTCTCCAGTGCTCCTGCCAGTATTGCAAGTAGATGCTTCCTGATTGGTCTCCAGTGCTGATATGGAAATTTAAAACGACTAACCCTTCCCGCAGCACATTTAATCAAGCAATTGTACATTATTCCTCACGTCTGTTCCTGGATGAAGGTTACAGAGTATCCACTGCAGGAACTCCAGATTCGTGAACAGGTTTTATCCATCTGCAATGAGACTCATTAATGCAACAATGTATCTGGATGTATCAAAACTATAACAGATTGTTACACTCTCATTCTTCTTCATTTTATTCCATACACTTTGTGTCTTTCGGCTTTTCCCGGTTAGGGGTCGCCACAGCGAAACTCCGGTCCGCTAATGATTGGCAGTAGATTTTTCCATGCTGGCTTGCCGGGCCTAATGCACAACCTTCAACGAAGGAACACCCATTCATGCATGTCGCCACACAGAAGACGCTCTAACTGAGAATGGAACGGGCAACATGTAACTGTGAGGCGACAACGCTACCGCAGCACCACATGCAGTAATTCTATTTATTTATTGCAGACTAAAATTAATATATTCTCATTTAAGTGCAATTCCAGTGACTTCCTTATGTGCAATATCACCCAGTCTCACCTGTGTGTATAGTGTACATTTCTTTCATGTGTTAATTATCTAGTAGTCAGTGTTGTCCAACGTAATAAATAGTGTACAAGCATGTGTGACAGCTGCATAGATATTTAGTTTTGTACTATAATTATTGTTTATTCTTTAATACCTATCATGTCTTGTCTTTTTGTGTTTATCTTCTACTGTAAAAGAGCTGACACTCGAAATCTCGTTTTGGTAGCACTTGTGTTTCTTAAATGACAATAAAGTTTTTTGAATCTGTGGATTCTTCTTTGCCAAAGCTGTTAATTGATTATATAACATATGGACATAGACTATTAACATTTATATTTTAATGGTAAAGTCAGTCAGTACTTAATGATAATACTTCTCAGTGACATTAGTCACAAGAACATATTTGAATTTCCTTGGTCAGAACAGATATCTCCACTGACGTTCCCTGAACAGCATTGAAGCATTACCATGAAATATCATGTCAGCACCCCTAACTTTGTAGGCATCCATAACATTTTATTATTATTTATCATCAGGTATTATTTACACACAAACAAAAAGCTGTAAAAGAAATCACCATGCATGATCTCTTAGCAGTTCTAATAAAATAGCTTTCAGTTAGACTAGTTCCCACCCACATAATTTAAGACTTACTGATATTTATTCTGTGAAGCACCAGTTAGCACTATGGGAAGTCAGGAAAAATCAAACAGCTCTTGTTTCCTGCATAGTAAACAGGGCTATTTGTGGGCCTGTGCCTAGCAGTTGCTGGGGCTATGTAGCTCTCAGAAAGTTTGAAGATGTATTTACTTAATATATCAACTGAGCAATCAAAGTAATAGGTCGATTAAATAGTCACAAGTCTTCACTTTTTAACTTCAGTATGATGTGACAAATAAAATACTTATTTGTATTGTTTATGTCTGTTGTCGTTTTGAAAAAAGTTCATATTATAATATTAAAAAAACAGCAATTCCTGCTTCAGTAATATAGCACAGAACTAATATGCATGCAGACACCATAAGTGGCAGCAGGCATGAACTTACGTTTTATCTAAATCATGATTAATGTCTGAGTTTTCTGTGCAGAGAATTCAGTATATGGGATAAGGACACGAATTGAGACCCAGCCCGTCAGTTTATAAGAAATCTCAAGAGTACCTTTGCTTGCTAGCTTGTTAGCCAACCTCTGCAAGTAGTACAACATTATTTATCAAGTGGAATTAGAAATAACAGTTAATTAATAAAGAGTTTGATGCCATGACACAATGAGATCAAAATACACACACATGCCACCCCCTTTCTCTCCAAGGAAAAGGAAAATTCCGACAGCCTTGCAGAGAGGGGACTAGTAACAAAGAGGAAAACTAACATTTAACAATGGATGTCAGATTCCTATACTAGTGTCTCCCATGATGCCTTTGTGGATTTATGAGTAACTAACAGACAAAAAAAAATAAACAAAAACATTTTTTCCTCTCTGTATTTTTATCATGGTAATAGAAATCAGTCCTTGTGTACTTTGTTATACATCAGCAAAGCGTGAAAAAAGCACATGAAATAGTAACATTAGCAGAGTCTAAATAGCCTAAATAATTCTCTTTCCTTTTTTCACAGAGAGTATGTTGAAATTCACATCTTAGCAAGCAAAACAAAGCTGATTGTATGCTTCAGCATAGAAAGCCATTCTGCACAAGCTCAGCATTTCGTGTTTGCCCTGTGAGTACTCTGAGGAGTAAAGTGGACACCGATTTATATTCACTGCCCCTCACTACCTGTCTCTGTTAAATAAATGTACATACTGTGTTATACCTGGTCATAATTAGAGTTCACCCAGCAGGCATCTAATTAACCAGTAATATTTTAAGAAATCAGGAATTCCTGTTTGCATATACCTGTTTTAAATACTTAAGAAATAATATCAGGTTAGTAATTTGATAATCCATGTGCTATAATCCAAGGCTATAAATCATTACACAGGCTTTTTGGAAAGGAACAATAAAAATACAATGCCATATGCATTTTAACTTAATAGTCTTTATTTTTTCACACTGTTAAGCAAATAATTATCATCAGCCCCCCTTTCCCATTTTCTACATTTGTCACCATCTGTCCCTGTTCAGTGCCACTTTCCTGCCTTCTTCGACATGCTTGATTATCACAGATCTTCTCTCGCACAATCCATTCACCTCTTTGCAGGATGTCCTCATTTCCTTTTACCTTCTTCCTCTCTGCCCCAAATCTTCTTCACCAGATTGTCTTCTGCTTTTCTGCAGGTGTGCCTGAACCACCGTAATCTGTTCTCATCATCTGCATACAGCAACTTAGTTGATCTGGCCCCTCTGACTTGTTTACCAATGTAATCCTTCACCAGTATTAACTGTAGTGGGCTCAGAGCCAAATCTTGATGCACACCCACTCCTACTGAAATCTCCTTTGCAAGTCCAAACACTGTACTTGAGTCATTGGGTACCTGTACGTAGCCTGCACTAGTTATACCAATGTAGGACTTTGACCCACCACAGGACTGCCCAAAGCAGCTTTCTTGGGACACTGTCATTTACTTTCTCTAAGTCTAGGAATGTCCAGTTGGACTCTTTTCTCATTTTTTCTTCTCAAGTATCTGTCTCACTGCACACTTCAGGTCAGTTGTGCTGCATCCTGATCTGAATCTAAACTGCTCATTTCCTGTCTTTCTACTACTCTGCATATTTATCAATCATCCTCTCCAGAACTTTCATGCAGGAGTTTGATACCCTTATACCCACACTTGTGAAGGTCCTCTTTGCTCTTGAACACTGGCATGAGTACGCTTGTTCTCCATTCATCTGGGATATGCCTTTTTCTCCACACTCCTATGAGTACCCTCAGGAGCCTTTTCTCCCCATCTCAGCCATCATTATCATATCTGCTGTGACCTCATCTGACCTGCTGCTTTCTCCTGACTTCATCTTCCTCAGTGCTGTTCTTAGTTCTTCTATTGTGGGCTCCTCCTCTTTCATCATAGGCTGTGTCTGGGGAAGGACAGCTTCTGTGTGGTGTTCTTCATTCAGAAGCTGCTGGAAATACTCCTTCCATCTGCCTTCAATGTCCTGTGGACTGGTGAGCAGGTTGCTGATGGTAGCCATTATGAGAGTGTCTATCTTCTTTATCTTGCAATCTGATAACTTGTGTTTGTACTATCCACTTAGTCACTTTTTGTAGAGTACCTCTGATGCCTCGTTCTTTGCTATTGCAACTCCTCTCTCAGCCTCCTTATTACCCATCCAGTGGTCCTTCCTAGCCTGGGCTATGCATTCAATTTTCCACTTTTACTCCCTCTTTCTTTTGATGACTACATAGACTTCTGGATTCCACCACCAGCTTTTCTTATGTACCTTACTTCCATGACTGGTTCAACTGAGTATCTGCTCTGTAGTGCTTACATGTGCTGTTTTGAGGTGCTGCTATTCTTCTTCAACTCCACCTATTTCCTGTACTGATAGGGGTACTGGACCCCCGAGTCGTTTCTTGAATTGTTGTGCTCTCTCAAGTCAACATCCAGGTCTTCAGCCTGGTGTCTCTTGACCTTAGATTCCTCTCTGAGCACTGCTTGCAGCTGATTATGGCAACCAGTGGTTTATGATATGGGCCAACTGTTTCACTGGGGATGACTTTGCAATTGCTGATTCTACTCCACTGCCCTTTCCT
Source organism: Protopterus annectens (assembly GCF_019279795.1). Lineage (NCBI taxonomy): Eukaryota > Metazoa > Chordata > Ceratodontiformes > Protopteridae > Protopterus > Protopterus annectens. The sequence goes on along the minus strand of NC_056743.1, from coordinate 353,785,089 downwards.
TACTAGATGGAAGTCTACTTGAGTTACGTGTTGGCCACTTATGTATGTGGTCTTGTGTCTGTTTGTCTTTCTGAACCATGTGTTGGCTACCATCAAGACATTCGCCAGACAAAAGTCTAGAATGATGGCCTCTTCTTCTGTATTCCTATTGCCCCATCCATGTTGTCCCAGGTAGTACTCATATACTGTTCTGTCTACCCCGATATGTGCATTGAGGTCATCCATTATCAACACTAATTCATGTTGTCCTGCTTTATCTAGTAGGTCCTGCAAATGCTGTCTGAATGCACTCTTTTCCTCACTATCACATCCCTGTTGTGGGGCATAGGCTGAGATTTGAATACTGCTCACTCATTACACTGGAGTCTGATTGCCATGTGATTGTCACTTATTTTGATGACATCCCTCACTTTGTTCTGAAGTCTCTCCCTCACCACATTTTCCACACCTATTCTAGTCTGCTCTCCTCCTGAGTAGTAGACTCTGGATCCCAAGGCAAGTGGCTTTGCTTCAGCACTGCCCTTCCATCTTATCTTGTGGATAAATAGGATGTCCAGCCTCCTCCTTACCATCATGTCATCAACTTCCAGGCTCCATCCTGTCAGCAAACCTGTTTGGCTTGATTGGTTTTACATCCATCTTTCTCTGAACAGAGCTATCCCAGATAATCTAATCTGGGCAAGTCAACACTGGCCAGCCAGTAGCTTATTGACCCAGTGCTGCTGGGCTTTATGGTGGCCAGTAGATGCACATACACTACTCCCACTGTTAGCATGGGTCCCTGGAGTAGGTTAGCATGGGCAGAGTCCTCAGCCCACTTATCATCGGTAAACGCATACGCCCATATTGGTGACAGATGACCTATAGAGCAATATTTTTACATCATCAGGTCTCTAGCCCTGCTAAGTCATACAGTCTGTGGTCCATGTTCTCCTGTCTTGAGAATACTGCATACCACAGTAGATGTCCAAATAAGTGGTCTATACAACTCTTCCCCTTATAGGGCACCATCTAGAGTCTTTGCTGCTGCCCACAGCTCCATTCTTAGGTGAGTTTGAGAGGGTCCCCTTGACTTCATCGACACGCCAAAACACCGACGCTAAGAAGACCGACACGAGAAGACCGACAAGACAGATGATCGACAATGTGAAATCCCGACAGCCGAAACACCAACATGGGCAATGTGTGAGCGCGAGTCGGTAAGTGTGCGATAGTGAGGGATTTAGCGTTAGGGAGCGGACAGGTAAGTGTGTGCTAGTGAGGGATTTAGCATTAGGGAGCGGACAGGTAAGTGTGTGCTAGTGAGGGATTTAGCGTTAGGGAGTGAACATGTAAGTGTGCGATAGTGAGGGATTTAGCGTTAGGGAGAGGACAGGTAAGTGTGAGATAGTGTGGGATTTAGGGTTAGGGTGTGGGAAAGGTGAGTGTGTGGTAGTGATGGACTTTAGGTGTAGTTGCGGGTTAAGTGAGTTAGGGTTAGGGTGCGGGTAGGGTAAGTGTGCGATAGTGACGGAATGTATGTTTAGTGGCGGGTTAAGTGAGTTAGGGTTAGGGTGCGGGTAGGCTAAGTGTGCGGTAGTGTCGGACCTTAGGGTTAGGGTTTGGGTTAGGGTTAGTGCATGTATAGTTGTGTGTTATGTGTAGTTTACGTTTTGTGTGTCGGTGTTTTGGGTGTCGGTGTTATGGTGTTCGATTTTGTGAGTTGTCGGTTTTGTGCGTTTTCGGTGTTTTGGTGCCGTTGTTTTGAGTGTCGGGTTTGTGGCGTGTTGGTGTTGTGATAGGGATCCGTTTGAGATTATATTTTTTCTTATCTTACATATTGGAAAGTAAACTTACCTATCTGCAAGGGTGAAAGGTTTGAATCTAATAGAAAATCTATCTGTAATTCTTGGGTGGCTTTTCAAGGCCTTGCCTTACAGGCCACAGGTCAGCACTGGGACTGCGTCACAAAAGGTTAGCAGCTCAAGTATAGAGTTTTGAGACATTGAAAAGAGTACTTCATCTTTTCATGTTGATTTAAAAATCATTGTCAGAGATCTAGTCGTGCTCAACTTTTTGATTTTTAACAAGAAAGGCATTTCATAACTATTTAAGATATAGATCTGAATATGCTGTAAAGAGTTTAATTAACTCATTTTGCAATCACCCCAAAGTCAAAAAAAAAGCCTTGATTTAATATTTAGGCAACAAATGGCAGACAGTATGATTGTGGAAGTGATGGATCCAGAATCAGAATCTCTAAAGAGAGATTCAATGGATGGGCTCAAGTTAATGCCAAGAAATGTATAATTATCCCCTTTGGGAAAAAACATGTATGCATGAATTACCATATAGGTGGCAGTACACTAAACACCAAATGTGTGATGAGAGAATTAGGGACACAGGTGGACAGTGGTCTCACCTTTGATAACCACATCGCCACAACAATCAGGAAATTCTTCTATGTGGCACACCTCATCACTAAGGGCTTTTCATCCAGAAAAAAGGAGGTCATTGTCCCACTGTACTCATCCCTTATTATACCCATTATAGAGTACAATGCTCCATTTGGTATATACCTCAAAAAAACATCTGCAACAGCTGGAAAGGCCACAGAAATACCTCAATAAAAGAATCACAGGCCTAAAGCAGATGCCCTATGCTGAACATCTACAAAAATTCCAGCTATACTCTGTGGCATATCATCTACTCAAAGGCGATCTCTGCTTAACATACAAGGTCATGTCAAACCCTGAGCTGTTGGACCTGCTCCACTTAAAGAAATCCCAATCCCTCAGAGCCACATGCTCCAGGAATCTAAACCTTATCATCACAATGAACAAAACATGCTGGAGGGATAGGTTCCTGACCCAGAGACTCTCCATACTCTGGAATAGACTGCCTATACATATCAAGCAGAATGCCTCCTTGGCCCTCTTCAAAAGGAACCTTGACGATTGGATGGGAGATAGGAAATTCACCCCGGGGATCATGTCATTCAGCTTGCTAGACAGGGGTCCAGGGAAGTAAATATTGTGTGAAGAAATATCCAGGGAATTGTTATGGCTAGGCTTGTATAGGCCCTAGGGCCAATAGCCTAGTACCAACCTATGAACCTATGTTCTGAAGGTATTAGGCACTTTTTACCAGAACCTATATAAGGAACCTCCTCATCCACAGGGCATTTCACCTCAGATTAAAGATCAACTTAATTCAGTTGAACTTCCGCAATTGTTAGAGAAAAAAAAAGTTATGTTGTGCCTGTCTTCACTGAATGAGGTTCAGATGGTTTGGACCAGGAATAGAATGCCTTAGCCAGATGGTAGGATGGTATTCCTTTGGACATCTATTTGCTAGGTGGAAATAATTTTATTTCCTGGTTTGATTATTGCCAGATAGTATGCATCCCAGTCAGTGCCAGTTTCATAAGGAAAAGCAATTATCACCGCTGTTGTGAGGTCAGAGAAGGACCCTTGGTCTATTAGTTCTCACAGAGAAGGACCCTTGGTCCATTAGTTCTCACAGAGAAGGACCCTTGGTCCATTAGTTCTCACAGAGAAGGACCCTTGGTCCATTAGTTCTCACAGAGAAGGACCCTTGGTCCATTAGTTCTCACAGAGAAGGACCCTTGGTCCATTAGTTCTCACAGAGAAGGACCCTTGGTCCATTAGTTCTCACAGAGAAGGACCCTTGGTCCATTAGTTCTCACAGAGAAGGACCCTTGGTCCGTTAGTTCTCATCAACCAAGTTTGCTTTTAAACCATGACAGTAAGTTATTTGTTTCAATCTTGGCTAAGACAGACTGTAGATTTCCACCCTCATTAATTCACTATGACCAAACCGGGTTTACCTGATGACACTTAACTTTTGATAATTCACTTAAATGTCTCTGACTCCGGAACATTCAGTTGGAACAGTCACTCCATTCCTCCCATTAGTTTAGACATAGAAAAATAATTTGATTTGGTGTCCTGGAAATTTTTGCTTTATACACTGAAACAGTTTGGTTTTCCAGAGAAAGTCCGAGCCTTAATTATATTCATCCATGGACGTAAATGTTGGCACAAAGCTTCTCTCATATATATTGAACTAGAGAAAGCAAGCAGGAATTCCCATTTTCCCTCTTATAATATATATTGAGCCCTTAGCCTCCAAGATTTGGGAATACAAATGCTAAAGTTTATCAAGTTAGGACTCAGCAAATAAAAGTTTCTATCTAAGCTAATTATTTCTTTCTTTACACTCCAATATATATTACCCATTTTTAACTACATATTTTTAGTGGCTCATTAGTTATAAGATTAAACAAGAGTGTTGTCCTTCAGATGGGATGTTAAATTGATCTACCTATGTTGGTAGTAGCTCAGGTGGATGTAAAAGAATCCATGGTTCCAACAGGAGTAAGGGAAGTTCTTCATTGCTTATGCCAATTTTCCATAGTCCGCATGAATGCTGCCTTGGGTCATGCCTGAAAAGATGCCATTGACCTAGTGGGACTAACTCAGTCAACAAAATATAATAAATAAACCAGATCACATACCATCATTTGCATTTCACAGACACATACCAGAAGTCCCTACTGGAGTTTTGTAATGACATATTATAAAAGACCAAGGAAGGTTTCAGAAAATGGAACAGCCTATGTCTAGAGGTGTCAGAACATATTGGGTATTAACTACTGGCTTCTCCCCTCTTTGCTACTTTATACTTCATGGGCTTAATCCCCCAAAGACCTTTTTCCTGGCTATAGAGAGACATATTAATAATTTCCTATTTGATGGTGGTAAACCCAGAACAGGGTGGGACACACTCACCTTACCTTCTTCACATGACAGGTAAGCTGTTCCTCCCCTGGAATTATACAGCAATTCAGCCAAGTTAAAATCTTTAGTGAATTTAATCTTTGCATACCCTTCCACAACTTGGAGTCAGACATTTTTGGGTCAGGTGAAAAGCAGGAGGTTAAATAACATCTATGGTAAACCGGAAAAAGGGAAGTTTCCGCTAAGTGAATGTTTAAGGGAATTGCAACTGCATGTTTAAGGTTATTCTTATGGGTAAATGCACTCACCTAGGTGGGAGAAGTGACTTTAGTAGTACATACTGAAGTATTTAGATCACAATTTCTGGGACCAGCTAAAGTCAGGAGAAAAAGAAATAACCTGAGATGATGTTTGGATATATGTTGGGGCCACTTATGATAATGTAACTATTTGTATGTCACCACTAAATTATTTCTACAAAATGGTTTCTTTGTACATAATATTGTATTAATACTGCTAATTGAGTTCTTTCCTTTAAAAACACTAAAGTTATTTAAAAAATTAAATGTAACATTTTTCCCCAAATGTATCTTCTTTAAACATAAATATCCATCGAACATCATCAAACTCAAAATGCACCTAGCATTCATTAACTCAGTGTGGATCCACAGCTTGGAAACAAGACTCTTATCACTATGTTTTTTAATTAAGAATTATAAGATTTGTTGGAACAAAACTAGTGCACAACTTGTCAACTAAAAGCTGTTTTAAAACTTGGAGATAATGCCTAGCATGCTCGGAAACCAAAGCTTTCACATGTCAGTGCTGAACTACAAAAACTAGCAAAAGAAGCCATCAGATGTCACACATCTAACCTCTTCAACTCTAAACAAAACAACTTCCTTAACATATTTAAACTCTTCCAGAAAAAGGTTAATTGTCTTAATGGCTAAACAAAATACTCAGCATCAAATTCCTCCCTCACCCTATTTACTCCCAGAAAACTCCTTAAAGAATTGGAAAATCTTACCAAGCAAAACTAAGCAGACACTCAATCCTTCAAACGCTGATCCATTTCCTTTCATTTCTTCCTTCTACTTCAGACTGCGTACGTCTATCGATGCACAATCTCTATTCAAACAAATCCCAAGTGATACCACAATTAGCACTGACAATGCCCATGGTTCATACTTATACTAATACCCATGGGTCATAATACTCATGGTTCATACTTATACACATGGTTCATACCTATGCTAATACCCATGCGTCATATACTGACGGTTCATACCTATGCTAATACTCATGGGTCATAATACCCATGGCTCATGCTATATCCACAGTTCATACTTATACCCATGGGTCATACTATTATCATGGTTCATAGTATGACCACAGTCCATACTATGCCCACAGTATATAGTTATACCCATGGGTCATTCTGTGCTATGGTTAATACTTAAACCCACAGTTCATACCTATGCTAATATCCATGGGTCATAATACTCATGGTTCATACTTATACTCATGGTTCATACCTATGCTAATACCCACAGGTCATAATACTCATGGTTCATACTTATACCCATGGTTAACACCTATGGAAATACCCATGGATCATAATACTCATGGTTCATACTTATACACATGGTTCATACCTATGCTAATCCCCATGCATCATATACTGACAGTTCATACCTATGCTAATACTCATGAGTCATAATACTAATGGTTTATGCTATGTCCTCAGTTCATACTTATACCCATGGGTCATACAATTACCATGGTTCATAGTATGCCCATAGTTCATACTATGCTCGTAGTACATAGTTATACCCATGGGTCATACTGTGCCATGGTTCATACTTACACCCATGGTTCATACCTATACTAATACCCATGGGTCATAATACCCATGGTTCATACTTATGCTAATACCTATGGGTCATAATACTCATGGCTCATACTTATGCTAATACACATGTTGTAATAATCATGATACACACTTATACCCACGGTTCATACTTATACTAATACCCACGGGTCATAATATTCATGGTTCATACTATATCCACAGCTCATACTTATACCAATGGGTCATATTTATAGCAACAGTTCATACTTATGCCCACAGTTTATACCTATACTAATACCCATGGGTCATAATACTCATGTTTCATACCTATACCCATGGTTGATACTTATGCTAATACACATGTGTCATAATAATCATGGTTCACACTTGTACCCATGGTTCATACTTATGCTAATGCCCATGGGTCATAATACTCATGGTTCATACTTATACCCACGGTTCATGCCTATGCTAATACCCATGGGTCATAATAACTATGCTAATACCCATGGGTCATAATACTAATGCTTCATACTTACCCTCATGGTTCATACTTATACTAATACTCATGGGTCATAATACTCATGGTTCATATTTATACCAACGGTTTGTACCTATGCTAATACCCATGGGTCATACTATACCCACAGTTCATATTTATGCCCATGGGTCATACTATATCCACAGGTCATAGTTATGCCCATGGGTCATATTTATAGCCACAATTTGTACTTATACCCATGGATCATACTTATACCCACAGTCATACTTATACTAATACCCATGGGTCATAATACTCATTCCCATGGTCCATACAATGCCCATGAATCATACTTATACCCATGGGTCATACTATGCACATGGTTCATACTTATACCAGTGGGCCATATTTATATGTATGGTTCATACTTATAGCCATGGTAATACCTATACTAATACCCACAGTCGTAATACCCATGGTTCATATTTATACCCATGGGTCATACTATGCCCATGGATCATACTTATACCTATGGGTTATACTATGCACATGGTTCATACGTATACCCATGGTTCATACATATACTAATACCCATGGGTCATAATACCCATGGTTCATACTTATACCCATGGATCATACTATGCCCATGGTTCATAACTATACCCATGGATCATACTATGCCCATGGTTCATACTTATATCCATGTTCATACTTATACTAATACCCATGGATCATAATACCCATTGTTTATACTTATACCCATGGATTATACTATGCCCATGGTTCATACTTATACCCATGGTCATACTAATACTAATACCCATGGGTCATAATACCCATGGATCATACTTACATCCATGGATCATACTATGCCCATAGTTCATACTTATACCCATGGATCATACTATGTCCATGGTTCATACTTATATTCATGTTCATACTTATACTAATACACATGGGTCATAATACCCATGGTTCATACTTATACCCATGGATCATACTATGCCCATGGTTCATACTTATACCCATGGATCATACTATGCCCATGGTTCATACTTATACCCATGGATCTTACTATGCCCATGGTTCATACTGATACCCATGGATCTTACTATGCCCATGGTTCATACTTATACCCACGGATCTTACTATGCCCATGGTTCATACTTATACGCATGGATCATACTATGCCCATGGTTCATACTTATACTCATGGATCATACTATGTCCATGGTTCATACTTATATTCATGTTCATACTTATACTAATACACATGGGTCATAATACCCATGGTTCATACTTATACCCATGGATCTTACTATGCCCATGGTTCATACTTATACCCATGGATCTTACTTTGCCCATGGTTCATACTTATACCCATGGATCTTACTATGCCCATGGTTCATACTTATACTCATGGATCATACTATGCCCATGGTTCATACTTATATCCATGTTCATACTTATACTAATACCCATGGATCATAATACCCATTGTTTATACTTATACCCATGGATTATACAATGCCCATGGTTCATACTTATACCCATGGTCATACTAATACTAATACCCATGGGTCATAATACCCATGGATCATACTTACATCCATGGATCATACTATGCCCATAGTTCATACTTATACCCATGGATCATACTATGTCCATGGTTCATACTTATATTCATGTTCATACTTATACTAATACACATGGGTCATAATACCCATGGTTCATACTTATACTCATGGATCATACTATGCCCATGGTTCATACTTATACCCATGGATCATACTATGCCCATGGTTCATACTTATACTCATGGATCATACTATGCCCATGGTTCATACTTATACCCATGGATCTTACTATGCCCATGGTTCATACTTATACCCATGGATCTTACTATGCCCATGGTTCATACTTATACCCATGGATCTTACTATGCCCATGGTTCATACTTATACCCATGGATCATACTATGCCCATGGTTCATACTTATACTCATGGATCATACTATGCCCATGGTTCATACTTATACCCATGGATCTTACTATGCCCATGGTTCATACTTATACCCATGGATCTTACTATGCCCATGGTTCATACTTATACTCATGGATCATACTATGTCCATGGTTCATACTTATATTCATGTTCATACTTATACTAATACACATGGGTCATAATACCCATGGTTCATACTTATACTCATGGATCATACTATGCCCATGGTTCATACTTATACCCATGGATCATACTATGCCCATGGTTCATACTTATACCAATGGATCATACTATGCCCATGGTTCATACTTATACCCATGGATCTTACTATGCCCATGGTTCATACTTATACCCATGGATCTTACTATGCCCATGGTTCATACTTATACCCATGGATCTTACTATGCCCATGGTTCATACTTATACCCACGGATCTTACTATGCCCATGGTTCATACTTATACCCATGGATCATACTATGCCCATGGTTCATACTTATACTCATGGATCATACTATGTCCATGGTTCATACTTATATTCATGTTCATACTTATACTAATACACATGGGTCATAATACCCATGGTTCATACTTATACCCATGGATCTTACTATGCCCATGGTTCATACTTATACCCATGGATCTTACTATGCCCATGGTTCATACTTATACCCACGGATCTTACTATGCCCATGGTTCATACTTATACCCATGGATCATACTATGCCCATGGTTCATACTTATACTCATGGATCATACTATGTCCATGGTTCATACTTATATTCATGTTCATACTTATACTAATACACATGGGTCATAATACCCATGGTTCATAATGGATCTTACTATGCCCATGGTTCATACTTATACCCACGGATCTTACTATGCCCATGGTTCATACTTATACCCATGGATCATACTATGCCCATGGTTCATACTTATACTCATGGATCATACTATGTCCATGGTTCATACTTATATTCATGTTCATACTTATACTAATACACATGGGTCATAATACCCATGGTTCATACTTATACCCATGGATCTTACTATGCCCATGGTTCATACTTATACCCATGGATCTTACTATGCCCATGGTTCATACTTATACCCATGGATCTTACTATGCCCATGGTTCATACTTATACCCATGGATCTTACTATGCCCATGGTTCATACTTATACTCATGGATCATACTATGCCCATGGTTCATACTTATATCCATGTTCATACTTATACTAATACCCATGGATCATAATACCCATTGTTTATACTTATACCCATGGATTATACTATGCCCATGGTTCATACTTATACCCATGGTCATACTAATACTAATACCCATGGGTCATAATACCCATGGATCATACTTACATCCATGGATCATACTATGCCCATAGTTCATACTTATACCCATGGATCATACTATGTCCATGGTTCATACTATATTCATGTTCATACTTATACTAATACACATGGGTCATAATACCCATGGTTCATACTTATACTCATGGATCATACTATGCCCATGGTTCATACTTATACCCATGGATCATACTATGCCCATGGTTCATACTTATACTCATGGATCATACTATGCCCATGGTTCATACTTATACCCATGGATCATACTATGCCCATGGTTCATACTTATACCCATGGATCTTACTATGCCCATGGTTCATACTTATACCCATGGATCATACTATGCCCATGGTTCATACTTATACCCATGGATCTTACTATGCCCATGGTTCATACTTATACCCACGCTTCAAACACAACTTCTTATTGGTCCCTCTTTCCCCTTTATACAACATGCACAAAACATTATGCCATGTATATGGAAATCAGCCTTAAAGTCTTACCTAAGTAAACAACAACAAACTAAGTAGACCACCACATTTCCATCCCATCTCCACCTTATCCATTCTAGGTATGCTATTTGAAAAACTTGTCTACACTCAGCTAGCTGAATACATCAGTAAATATAAACTACTGTTTCATAAACAACACACTGTTTGCACTGAACAGAGTACTGTGACTGCAATCTTGACACTAACATTCAAAATACTCCTTAATATAGGCAAAAGCCTGTTTATAGGAGCAGCCTTTATTGACCTAACTAAAGCTTTTGATGTGACAGACCACTCAGTTCTCATAATCCATATACTAGGCCTGGGCATAAGTAATGAAGCAACCCTCTGGTTCCACAACTACCTTGCCATCAGATGCATTTCTTTCAAGGTTGTTATGCCCACCTCAAAAATAAAAATAAATTACAGAATGTATATGGAATTGCTCTAGGAGTAGCCCATTGTACTTCTATCTTAATACCAGTGTGGGTTCCTTCATTTAGTTAGCACCACCTTGCAATCCTTGTATTCTGCTCTTTTCCTGTAGGATGCAATAGTTTCTTAACCATGTCCTTGCAGTTCCCAAAGAATGGTTGTCTTACAATGACATGAAAGACTGTCTTTGATAACCATTCAGAAAAGTATCTGCTGCAGAAATATATTCAGAGTTCCCATTCACATTTTTACCAACAAGAAAGACAGTGACTAGTTATGCTGTTAAACTTTCAAACCTAAGTTTAGAAGCAATAAATGCAAACTCATCCCTTTAATTGTTTTTAAGAGTCTACCTCTTCTTGTTTCCTGTCTTCTTCCGGATCTAATCCGCACTTGACACCTGTCCTTTTGAATGTTTCAGCAAACTGCTTCTTTATTACTCACTCTTCTAGTCTAGTTCCTGGATCATCATCCCCGTCTAGAAAGAGGTATTTTCACAGATCCGGGAAGTACTTGGTCTTTTTAATCTGTTGGCTGTTCATGCCTTCCCCTGTTAGTCTTTTATGTTTCTACGGCATGACTTTCCACGTCTTTTCTGTTACTATGGCATGACTATCCACACTCATATCATATCCACACTGTCTGTCCTGTTCTCTCAAGCAAGAAGAGTTTTAGCTCTTCCTGTCTGCAGTTATATCCTTTGCCCTCCATCCCCAACAGCCTTCTAATTGTGGTTTTCATCTCAACTCTTTTAAATGGCGTGATATCAATCTCCTTATAGTTGCCATAGAAGGCCATAGTATAGCTAGAGTCATGCCCTTTTACCTCTGACTCTTTTATCAGGACTACACACACTAATATTTTTGTTGGCTGCTGTGCTTCCCTCCAGCCCAGATCCTGTTAGCCAGTCGAGATGTGATGAATGCTCCCCAATCAACTTACAATGCTCTCATTTATGCATCATAGTGTTGTCTAGGGGCTAAACTTTGTAATTTTCAGTATTGAACTTTATCTGCCACTTGTCAGACTATTTGACCCATTTTGTACTGCAGTCCCTATCTTTTTCAGTGTCAGAGTCTGATTATGTTTCCCATTCCATCATCTAGATCTATACCTATATCTCTACCTATCCATAACTATATATATATATATATATATATATATATATATATATATATATATATATATATATATATATATATATAAGTATCTGTCGCTCTCTCTCTCTCTCTCTGTATATATACACCTTTACATTGTATTCTTGTCCCAGACTGATATTCTCTTGGTGATACACCTTTATATTGTATTCCTGTCCCAGACTGATATTCTATGAGTGCGAGACCTTTATATTGTATTCCTGTCCAAGACTGATATTCTCATGGTGATGCACCATTATATTGTATTCCTGTCCCAGACTGATATTCTCTTGGTGATGCACCTTTATATTGTATTCCTGTCCCAGACTGATATTCTCCTGGTGATGTACCTTTATATTGTATTCCTGTCCCAGACTGATATTCTCTTGGTGTGACACCTTTATATTGTATTCCTGTCCCAGACTGATATTCTCTTGGTGTGACACCTTTATATTGTATTCCTGTCCCAGACTGATATTCTCATGGTGATGCACCTTTATATTGTATTCCTGTCCCAGACTGATATTCTCATGGTGATGCACCTTTATATTGTATTCCTGTCCCAGACTGATATTCTCTTGGTGATGCACCTTTATATTGTATTCCTGTCCCAGACTGATATTCTCTTGGTGATGCACCTTTATATTGTATTCCTGTCCCAGACTGATATTCTCTTGGTGCGACACCTTTATATTGTATTCCTGTCCCAGACTGATATTCTCTTGGTGATGCACCTTTATATTGTATTCCTGTCCCAGACTGATATTCTTGTGGTGATGCACCTTTATATTGTATTCCTGTCCCAGACTGATATTCTCATGGTGATGCACCTTTATATTGTATTCCTGTCCCAGACTGATATTATTCTGGTGATGCACCTTTATATTGTATTCCTGTCCCAGACTGATATTCTCTTGGTGATGCACCTTTATATTGTATTCCTGTCCCAGACTGATATTCTCCTGGTGATGCACCTTTATATTGTATTCCTGTCCCAGACTGATATTCTCATGGTGATGCACCTTTATATTGTATTCCTGTCCCAGACTGATATTCTCCTGGTGATGCACCTTTATATTGTATTCCTGTCCCAGACTGATATTCTCCTGGTGATGCACCTTTATATTGTATTCCTGTCCCAGACTGATATTCTCTTGGTGTGACACCTTTATATTGTATTCCTGTCCCAGACTGATATTCTCTTGGTGTGACACCTTTATATTGTATTCCTGTCCCAGACTGATATTCTCTTGGTGTGAGACCTTTATTTTGTATTCCTGTCCCAGACTGATATTCTCTTGGTGTGACACCTTTATATTGTATTCCTGTCCCAGACTGATATTCTCATGGTGATGCACCTTTATATTGTATTCCTGTCCCAGACTGATATTCTCATGGTGATGCACCTTTATATTGTATTCCTGCCCCAGACTGATATTCTCTTAGTGTGGGACCTTTATATTGTATTCCTGTCCCAGACTGATATTGTCCTGGTGATGCACCTTTATATTGTATTCCTGTCCCAGACTGATATTCTCTTGGTGTGACACCTTTATATTGTATTCCTGTCCCAGACTGATATTCTCTTGGTGATGCACCTTTATATTGTATTCCTGTCCCAGACTGATATTCTCATGCACCTTTATATTGTATTCCTGTCCCAGACTGATATTCTCGTGGTGATGCACCTTTATATTGTATTCCTGTCCCAGACTGATATTCTCCTGGTGATGCACCTTTATATTGTATTCCTGTCCCAGACTGATATTCCCATGGTGTGACACCTTTATATTGTAATCCTGTCCCAGACTGATATTCTCGTTGGGATGCATCTTTATATTGTATTCCTGTCCCAGACTGATATTCTCATTTTCATGCACCTTTATATTGTATTCCTGTCCCAGACTGATATTCTCGTGGTGATGCACCTTTATATTGTATTCCTGTCCCAGACTGATATTCTCGTGGTGATGCACCTTTATATTGTATTCCTGTCCCAGACTGATATTCTCGTGGTGATGCACCTTTATATTGTATTCCTGTCCCAGACTGATATTCTCTTGGTGATGCACCTTTATATTGTATTCCTGTCCCAGACTGATATTCTCATGGTGTGACACCTTTATATTGTATTCCTGTCCCAGACTGATATTCTCTTGGTGATGCACCTTTATATTGTATTCCTGTCCCAGACTGATATTCTCGTGGTGATGCACCTTTATATTGTATTCCTGTCCCAGACTGATATTCTCGTGGTGATGCACCTTTATATTGTATTCCTGTCCCAGACTGATATTCTCATGGTGATGCACCTTTATATTGTATTCCTGTCCCAGACTGATATTCTCCTGGTGATGCACCTTTATATTGTATTCCTGTCCCAGACTGATATTCTCTTAGTGTGGGACCTTTATATTGTATTCCTGTCCCAGACTGATATTCTCGTGGTGATGCACCTTTATATTGTATTCCTGTCCCAGACTGATATTCTCTTGGTGATGCACCTTTATATTGTATTCCTGTCCCAGACTGACATTCTCTTAGTGCAACTCCTTTATATTGTATTCCAGTCCCAGACTGATATTATCTTAGTGCGACACCTTTATATTGTGTTCCTGTCCCAGACTGATATTCTCATGGTGATGCACCTTTATATTGTATTCCTGTCCCAGACTGATATTCTATTGGTGATGCACCTTTATATTGTATTCCTGTCCCAGACTGATATTCTCTTATTGTGACGCCTTTATATTGTATTCCTGTCCCAGACTGATATTCCTGTGGTGATGCACCTTTATATTGTATTCCTGTCCCAGACTGATATTCTCTTGGTGATGCACCTTTATATTGTATTCCTGTCCCAGACTGATATTCTCTTGGTGCGACACCTTTATATTGTATTCCTGTCCCAGACTGATATTCTCGTGGTGATACACCTTTATATTGTAATCCTGTCCCAAACTGATATTCTCTTGGTGCGACACCTTTATATTGTATTCCATTCCCAGACTGATATTTTCATGGTGATACACCTTTACATTGTATTCCTGTCCCAGACTGATATTCTCTTGGTGATACACCTTTATATTGTATTCCTGTCCCAGACTGATATTCTCCTGGTGATGCACCTTTATATTGTATTCCTGTCCCAGACTGATATTCTCCTGGTGATGCACCTTTATATTGTATTCCTGTCCCAGACTGATATTCTCTTAGTGCGACACCTTTATATTGTATTCCTGTCCCAGACTGATATTCTCTTGGTGTGACACCTTTATATTGTATTCCTGTCCCAGACTGATATTCTCTTGGTGATGCACCTTTATATTGTATTCCTGTCCCAGACTGATATTCTCTTGGTGATGCACCTTTATATTGTATTCCTGTCCCAGACTGATATTCTCTTGGTGATGCACCTTTATATTGTATTCCTGTCCCAGACTGATATTCTCTTGGTGATGCACCTTTATATTGTATTCCTGTCCCAGACTGATATTCTCTTGGTGATGCACCTTTATATTGTATTCCTGTCCCAGACTGATATTCTCTTGGTGATGCACCTTTATATTGTATTCCTGTCCCAGACTGATATTCTCTTGGTGATGCACCTTTATATTGTATTCCTGTCCCAGACTGATATTCTCTTGGTGCGACACCTTTATATTGTATTCCTGTCCCAGACTGATATTCTCATGGTGATGCACCTTTATATTGTATTCCTGTCCCAGACTGATATTCTCTTGGTGATGCACCTTTATATTGTATTCCTGTCCCAGACTGATATTCTCCTGGTGATGCACCTTTATATTGTATTCCTGTCCCAGACTGATATTCTCCTGGTGATGCACCTTTATATTGTATTCCTGTCCCAGACTGATATTCTCTTGGTGATGCACCTTTATATTGTATTCCTGTCCCAGACTGATATTCTCTTGGTGTGACACCTTTATATTGTATTCCTGTCCCAGACTGATATTCTCTTGGTGATGCACCTTTATATTGTATTCCTGTCCCAGACTGATATTCTCTTGGTGATGCACCTTTATATTGTATTCCTGTCCCAGACTGATATTCTCTTGGTGATGCACCTTTATATTGTATTCCTGTCCCAGACTGATATTCTCGTGGTGATGCACCTTTATATTGTATTCCTGTCCCAGACTGATATTCTCTTGGTGATGCACCTTTATATTGTATTCCTGTCCCAGACTGATATTCTCTTGGTGATGCACCTTTATATTGTATTCCTGTCCCAGACTGATATTCTCTTGGTGTGACACCTTTATATTGTATTCCTGTCCCAGACTGATATTCTCTTGGTGATGCACCTTTATATTGTATTCCTGTCCCAGACTGATATTCTCTTGGTGATGCACCTTTATATTGTATTCCTGTCCCAGACTGATATTCTCCTGGTGATGCACCTTTATATTGTATTCCTGTCCCAGACTGATATTCTCCTGGTGATGCACCTTTATATTGTATTCCTGTCCCAGACTGATATTCTCTTGGTGATGCACCTTTATATTGTATTCCTGTCCCAGACTGATATTCTCTTGGTGATGCACCTTTATATTGTATTCCTGTCCCAGACTGATATTCTCTTGGTGATGCACCTTTATATTGTATTCCTGTCCCAGACTGATATTCTCTTGGTGATGCACCTTTATATTGTATTCCTGTCCCAGACTGATATTCTCTTGGTGATGCACCTTTATATTGTATTCCTGTCCCAGACTGATATTCTCATGGTGATGCACCTTTATATTGTATTCCTGTCCCAGACTGATATTCTCTTGGTGATGCACCTTTATATTGTATTCCTGTCCCAGACTGATATTCTCTTGGTGATGCACCTTTATATTGTATTCCTGTCCCAGACTGATATTCTCTTGGTGATGCACCTTTATATTGTATTCCTGTCCCAGACTGATATTCCCTTGGTGATGCACCTTTATATTGTATTCCTGTCCCAGACTGATATTCTCTTGGTGTGACACCTTTATATTGTATTCCTGTCCCAGACTGATATTCTCTTGGTGTGACACCTTTATATTGTATTCCTGTCCCAGACTGATATTCTCCTGGTGATGCACCTTTATATTGTATTCCTGTCCCAGACTGATATTCTCGTTGGGATGCACCTTTATATTGTATTCCTGTCCCAGACTGATATTCTCTTAGTGCACCACCTTTATATTGTATTCCTGCCACAGACTGATATTCTCTTGGTGATGCACCGTTATATTGTATTCCTGTCCCAGACTGATATTCTCTTGGTGATGCACCTTTATATTGTATTCCTGTCCCAGACTGATATTCTCATGGTGATGCACCTTTATATTGTATTCCTGTCCCAGACTGATATTCTCATGGTGATGCACCTTTATATTGTATTCCTGTCCCAGACTGATATTCTCATGGTGATGCACCTTTATATTGTATTCCTGTCCCAGACTGATATTCTCTTGGTGATGCACCTTTATATTGTATTCCTGTCCCAGACTGATATTCTCCTGGTGATGCACCTTTATATTGTATTCCTGTCCCAGACTGATATTCTCTTGGTGATGCACCTTTATATTGTATTCCTGTCCCAGACTGATATTCTCTTGGTGATGCACCTTTATATTGTATTCCTGTCCCAGACTGATATTCTCTTGGTGATGCACCTTTATATTGTATTCCTGTCCCAGACTGATATTCTCTTGGTGATGCACCTTTATATTGTATTCCTGTCCCAGACTGATATTCTCTTGGTGTGACACCTTTATATTGTATTCCTGTCCCAGACTGATATTCTCCTGGTGATGCACCTTTATATTGTATTCCTGTCCCAGACTGATATTCTCCTGGTGATGCACCTTTATATTGTATTCCTGTCCCAGACTGATATTCTCTTGGTGTGACACCTTTATATTGTATTCCTGTCCCAGACTGATATTCTCGTTGGGATGCACCTTTATATTGTATTCCTGTCCCAGACTGATATTCTCTTGGTGATGCACCTTTATATTGTATTCCTGTCCCAGACTGATATTCTCTTGGTGATGCACCTTTATATTGTATTCCTGTCCCAGACTGATATTCTCTTGGTGTGACACCTTTATATTGTATTCCTGTCCCAGACTGATATTCTCATGGTGATGCACCTTTATATTGTATTCCTGTCCCAGACTGATATTCTCATGGTGATGCACCTTTATATTGTATTCCTGTCCCAGACTGATATTCTCATGGTGATGCACCTTTATATTGTATTCCTGTCCCAGACTGATATTCTCTTGGTGATGCACCTTTATATTGTATTCCTGTCCCAGACTGATATTCTCGTGGTGATGCACCTTTATATTGTATTCCTGTCCCAGACTGATATTCTCTTGGTGATGCACCTTTATATTGTATTCCTGTCCCAGACTGATATTCTCTTGGTGATGCACCTTTATATTGTATTCCTGTCCCAGACTGATATTCTCTTGGTGATGCACCTTTATATTGTATTCCTGTCCCAGACTGATATTCTCTTGGTGATGCACCTTTATATTGTATTCCTGTCCCAGACTGATATTCTCTTGGTGATGCACCTTTATATTGTATTCCTGTCCCAGACTGATATTCTCTTGGTGATGCACCTTTATATTGTATTCCTGTCCCAGACTGATATTCTCTTGGTGTGACACCTTTATATTGTATTCCTGTCCCAGACTGATATTCTCTTGGTGATGCACCTTTATATTGTATTCCTGTCCCAGACTGATATTCTCATGGTGATGCACCTTTATATTGTATTCCTGTCCCAGACTGATATTCTCGTGGTGATGCACCTTTATATTGTATTCCTGTCCCAGACTGATATTCTCTTGGTGATGCACCTTTATATTGTATTCCTGTCCCAGACTGATATTCTCTTGGTGATGCACCTTTATATTGTATTCCTGTCCCAGACTGATATTCTCGTGGTGATGCACCTTTATATTGTATTCCTGTCCCAGACTGATATTCTCTTGGTGATGCACCTTTATATTGTATTCCTGTCCCAGACTGATATTCTCTTGGTGTGACACCTTTATATTGTATTCCTGTCCCAGACTGATATTCTCTTGGTGATGCACCTTTATATTGTATTCCTGTCCCAGACTGATATTCTCTTGGTGTGACACCTTTATATTGTATTCCTGTCCCAGACTGATATTCTCATGGTGATGCACCTTTATATTGTATTCCTGTCCCAGACTGATATTCTCATGGTGATGCACCTTTATATTGTATTCCTGTCCCAGACTGATATTCTCTTAGTGATGCACCTTTATATTGTATTCCTGTCCCAGACTGATATTCTCTTGGTGATGCACCTTTATATTGTATTCCTGTCCCAGACTGATATTCTCTTGGTGATGCACCTTTATATTGTATTCCTGTCCCAGACTGATATTCTCTTGGTGATGCACCTTTATATTGTATTCCTGTCCCAGACTGATATTCTCTTGGTGATGCACCTTTATATTGTATTCCTGTCCCAGACTGATATTCTCTTGGTGATGCACCTTTATATTGTATTCCTGTCCCAGACTGATATTCTCTTGGTGATGCACCTTTATATTGTATTCCTGTCCCAGACTGATATTCTCCTGGTGATGCACCTTTATATTGTATTCCTGTCCCAGACTGATATTCTCTTGGTGATGCACCTTTATATTGTATTCCTGTCCCAGACTGATATTCTCCTGGTGATGCACCTTTATATTGTATTCCTGTCCCAGACTGATATTCTCTTGGTGATGCACCTTTATATTGTATTCCTGTCCCAGACTGATATTCTCATGGTGATGCACCTTTATATTGTATTCCTGTCCCAGACTGATATTCTCTTGGTGATGCACCTTTATATTGTATTCCTGTCCCAGACTGATATTCTCCTGGTGATGCACCTTTATATTGTATTCCTGTCCCAGACTGATATTCTCTTGGTGTGACACCTTTATATTGTATTCCTGTCCCAGACTGATATTCTCTTGGTGATGCACCTTTATATTGTATTCCTGTCCCAGACTGATATTCTCATGGTGATGCACCTTTATATTGTATTCCTGTCCCAGACTGATATTCTCTTGGTGATGCACCTTTATATTGTATTCCTGTCCCAGACTGATATTCTCTTGGTGATGCACCTTTATATTGTATTCCTGTCCCAGACTGATATTCTCTTGGTGATGCACCTTTATATTGTATTCCTGTCCCAGACTGATATTCTCTTGGTGATGCACCTTTATATTGTATTCCTGTCCCAGACTGATATTCTCTTGGTGATGCACCTTTATATTGTATTCCTGTCCCAGACTGATATTCTCATGGTGATGCACCTTTATATTGTATTCCTGTCCCAGACTGATATTCTCTTGGTGATGCACCTTTATATTGTATTCCTGTCCCAGACTGATATTCTCTTGGTGATGCACCTTTATATTGTATTCCTGTCCCAGACTGATATTCTCTTGGTGATGCACCTTTATATTGTATTCCTGTCCCAGACTGATATTCTCTTGGTGTGACACCTTTATATTGTATTCCTGTCCCAGACTGATATTCTCATGGTGATGCACCTTTATATTGTATTCCTGTCCCAGACTGATATTCTCGTGGTGATGCACCTTTATATTGTATTCCTGTCCCAGACTGATATTCTCTTGGTGATGCACCTTTATATTGTATTCCTGTCCCAGACTGATATTCTCTTGGTGATGCACCTTTATATTGTATTCCTGTCCCAGACTGATATTCTCTT
Source organism: Protopterus annectens (assembly GCF_019279795.1). Lineage (NCBI taxonomy): Eukaryota > Metazoa > Chordata > Ceratodontiformes > Protopteridae > Protopterus > Protopterus annectens. Next base: position 353,763,796 of record NC_056743.1, on the reverse strand, counting down.
GGTGATGCACCTTTATATTGTATTCCTGTCCCAGACTGATATTCTCTTGGTGATGCACCTTTATATTGTATTCCTGTCCCAGACTGATATTCTCGTGGTGATGCACCTTTATATTGTATTCCTGTCCCAGACTGATATTCTCTTGGTGATGCACCTTTATATTGTATTCCTGTCCCAGACTGATATTCTCTTGGTGATGCACCTTTATATTGTATTCCTGTCCCAGACTGATATTCTCGTGGTGATGCACCTTTATATTGTATTCCTGTCCCAGACTGATATTCTCTTGGTGTGACACCTTTATATTGTATTCCTGTCCCAGACTGATATTCTCTTGGTGTGACACCTTTATATTGTATTCCTGTCCCAGACTGATATTCTCTTGGTGATGCACCTTTATATTGTATTCCTGTCCCAGACTGATATTCTCTTGGTGATGCACCTTTATATTGTATTCCTGTCCCAGACTGATATTCTCTTGGTGATGCACCTTTATATTGTATTCCTGTCCCAGACTGATATTCTCATGGTGATGCACCTTTATATTGTATTCCTGTCCCAGACTGATATTCTCTTGGTGATGCACCTTTATATTGTATTCCTGTCCCAGACTGATATTCTCTTGGTGATGCACCTTTATATTGTATTCCTGTCCCAGACTGATATTCTCATGGTGATGCACCTTTATATTGTATTCCTGTCCCAGACTGATATTCTCTTGGTGATGCACCTTTATATTGTATTCCTGTCCCAGACTGATATTCTCATGGTGATGCACCTTTATATTGTATTCCTGTCCCAGACTGATATTCTCTTGGTGATGCACCTTTATATTGTATTCCTGTCCCAGACTGATATTCTCTTGGTGATGCACCTTTATATTGTATTCCTGTCCCAGACTGATATTCTCTTGGTGATGCACCTTTATATTGTATTCCTGTCCCAGACTGATATTCTCATGGTGATGCACCTTTATATTGTATTCCTGTCCCAGACTGATATTCTCGTGGTGATGCACCTTTATATTGTATTCCTGTCCCAGACTGATATTCTCATGGTGATGCACCTTTATATTGTATTCCTGTCCCAGACTGATATTCTCGTGGTGATGCACCTTTATATTGTATTCCTGTCCCAGACTGATATTCTCTTGGTGATGCACCTTTATATTGTATTCCTGTCCCAGACTGATATTGTTCTGGTGATGCACCTTTATATTGTATTCCTGTCCCAGACTGATATTCTCCTGGTGATGCACCTTTATATTGTATTCCTGTCCCAGACTGATATTCTCCTGGTGATGCACCTTTATATTGTATTCCTGTCCCAGACTGATATTCTCTTGGTGATGCACCTTTATATTGTATTCCTGTCCCAGACTGATATTCTCTTGGTGATGCACCTTTATATTGTATTCCTGTCCCAGACTGATATTCTCTTGGTGATGCACCTTTATATTGTATTCCTGTCCCAGACTGATATTCTCATGGTGATGCACCTTTATATTGTATTCCTGTCCCAGACTGATATTCTCATGGTGATGCACCTTTATATTGTATTCCTGTCCCAGACTGATATTCTCGTGGTGATGCACCTTTATATTGTATTCCTGTCCCAGACTGATATTCTCCTGGTGATGCACCTTTATATTGTATTCCTGTCCCAGACTGATATTCTCTTGGTGATGCACCTTTATATTGTATTCCTGTCCCAGACTGATATTCTCTTGGTGATGCACCTTTATATTGTATTCCTGTCCCAGACTGATATTCTCTTGGTGATGCACCTTTATATTGTATTCCTGTCCCAGACTGATATTCTCTTGGTGATGCACCTTTATATTGTATTCCTGTCCCAGACTGATATTCTCATGGTGATGCACCTTTATATTGTATTCCTGTCCCAGACTGATATTCTCGTGGTGATGCACCTTTATATTGTATTCCTGTCCCAGACTGATATTCTCTTGGTGTGACACCTTTATATTGTATTCCTGTCCCAGACTGATATTCTCTTGGTGATGCACCTTTATATTGTATTCCTGTCCCAGACTGATATTCTCTTGGTGTGACACCTTTATATTGTATTCCTGTCCCAGACTGATATTCTCTTGGTGATGCACCTTTATATTGTATTCCTGTCCCAGACTGATATTCTCGTGGTGATGCACCTTTATATTGTATTCCTGTCCCAGACTGATATTCTCGTGGTGATGCACCTTTATATTGTATTCCTGTCCCAGACTGATATTCTCTTGGTGTGACACCTTTATATTGTATTCCTGTCCCAGACTGATATTCTCTTGGTGTGACACCTTTATATTGTATTCCTGTCCCAGACTGATATTCTCATGGTGATGCACCTTTATATTGTATTCCTGTCCCAGACTGATATTCTCGTGGTGATGCACCTTTATATTGTATTCCTGTCCCAGACTGATATTCTCATGGTGATGCACCTTTATATTGTATTCCTGTCCCAGACTGATATTCTCTTGGTGATGCACCTTTATATTGTATTCCTGTCCCAGACTGATATTCTCTTGTTGTGACATTTTTATATTGTATTCCTGTCCCAGACTGATATTCTCTTGGTGTGACACCTTTATATTGTATTCCTGTCCCAGACTGATATTCTCGTGGTGATGCACCTTTATATTGTATTCCTGTCCCAGACTGATATTCTCGTGGTGATGCACCTTTATATTGTATTCCTGTCCCAGACTGATATTCTCGTGGTGTTGCAACTTTATATTGTATTCCTGTCAGATGGTCAGAGCTTCCTAAGTTAGGTTGTTGTATTGCTTGATGGTAAGATGGTCAGAGCTTCTTAAGTTAGGTTGTTGTATTGCATGATGGTAAGATTGTCAGAGTTTCGTAAGTTAGGTTGTTGTATTGCATGATGGTCAGATGGCCAGAGCTTCCTAAGTTAGGTTGTTGTATTGAATGATGGTAAGATGGTCAGAGGTTCCTAAGTTAGGTTGTTGTATTGCATGATGGTAAGATGGTCAGAGCTTCCTAAGTTAAGGTGTTGTATTGCATGATGGTAAGATGGTCAGAACTTCCTAAGTAAGGTTGTTGTATTGCATAATGGTCAGAGCTTCCTAAGTTAGGTTGTTGTATTGCATGATGGTAAGAAGGTCAGAGCTTCCTAAATTAGGTTGTATTTCCAAATGGTAAGATGGCATGAGCTTCCTAAGTTAGGTTGTTGTATTGCATGATGGTAAGATTGTCAGAGCATCCTAAGTTAGTTTGTTGTATTGCATGATGGTAAGATGGTCAGAGCTTTCTAAGTTAGGTTGCTGTATTGCATAACGGTCAGATGGTCAGAGCTTCCTAAGTTAGGTTGTTGTATTGCATGATGGTAAGATGGTCAGAGCTTCCTAAGTTAGGTTGTTGTATTGCATGATGGTAAGATGGTCAGAGCTTCCTAAGTTAGGTTGTTGTATTGCATGATGGTAAGATGGTCAGAGCTTCTTAAGTTAGGTTGTTGTATTGCATGATGGTCAGAGCTTCCTAAGTTAGGTTGTTGTATTGCATGATGATAAGATTGTCAGAGCTTCCTAAGTTAGGTTGTTGTATTGTATGATGGTCAGATGGTCAGAGCTTCCTAAGTTAGGCAGTTGTATTTCATGATGGTAAGATGGTCAGAGCTTCCTAAGTTAGGCTGTTTTATTGCATGATGGTAAGATGGTCAGAGCTTCCTAAGTTAGGTTGTTGTATTGCATGATGGTAAGATGGTCAGAGCTTCCTAAGTTAGGTTGTTGTATTGCATGATGGTAAGATGGTCAGAGCTTCCTAAGTTAGGTTGTTGTATTGCATGATGGTAAGATGGTCAGAGCTTCTTAAGTTAGGTTGTTGTATTGCATGATGGTCAGAGCTTCCTAAGTTAGGTTGTTGTATTGCATGATGATAAGATTGTCAGAGCTTCCTAAGTTAGGTTGTTGTATTGTATGATGGTCAGATGGTCAGAGCTTCCTAAGTTAGGCTGTTGTATTTCATGATGGTAAGATGGTCAGAGCTTCCTAAGTTAGGCTGTTTTATTGCATGATGGTAAGATGGTCAGAGCTTCCTAAGTTAGGTTGTTGTATTGCATGATGGTAAGATGGTCAGAGCTTCCTAAGTTAGGTTGTTGTATTGCATGATGGTAAGATGGTCAGAGCTTTCTAAGTTAGGTTGTTGTATTGCATGATGGTAAGATGGTCAGAGCTTCATAACTTAGGTTGTTGTATTGCATGATGGTAAAATGATCAGAGCTTCCTAAGTTAGGTTGTTGTTTTGCATGATGGTAAGATGGTCAGAGCTTCCTAAGTCAGGTTGTTGTATTGCATGATGGTCAGATGGTTAGAGCTTCCTAAGTTAAGTTGTTGTATTGCAAGATGGTAAGATGGTCAGAGATTCCTAAGTGAAGTTTTTGTATTGCATGATGGTCAGATGACCAGAGCTTCCTAAGTTAGGTTGTTGTATTGCATGATGGTAAGATGGTCAGAGCTTCCTAAGTTAGGTTGTTGTATTGCATGATGGTCAGATGGCCAGAGCTTCCTAAGTTAGGTTGTTGTATTGGATGATGGTAAGATGGTCAGAGGTTCCTAAATTAGGTTGTTGTATTACATGATGGTATGATGGCAGAGCTTCCTAAGTTAGGGTATTGTATTGCATGATGGTCTGATCGTCAGAGCTTCCTTGTTGTATTGCATGATGGTAAGATGGTCAGAGCTTCCTAAGTTAGGTTGTTGTATTGCATGATGGAAAAGATGGTCAGAGCTTCCTAGGTTAGGTTGTTGCATTGCATAATGGTAAGATGGTGAGAGCTTCCTAAGTTAGGTTGTTGTACTGCATGGTGTTAAGATGGTCAGAGCTTCCATAGTCAGGTTGCTGTATTGCATGATGGTAAGATGGTCAGAGCTTCCTAAGTTAGGGTGTTGTATTGCATGATGGTAAGATGGTCAGAGCTTCCTAAGTTAGGTTGTTGTATTGCATGATGGTAAGATGGTCCAATTTTCCTAAGTTAGGTTGTTGTATTGCATGATGGTAAGATGGTCAGAGCTTCCTAAGTTATGCTGTTGTATTGCATGTTGGTCAGATGGTCAGAGCTTCCTAAGTTCAGTTGTTATATTGCATGATGGTAAGATGGTCAGAGCTTCCTAAGTTAGGCTGTTGTATTGGATGATGGTGAGATGGTCAGAGCTTCCTAAGTTAGGCTGTTGTATTACATGATGGTAAGATGGTCAGAGCTTCCTAAGTAAGGTAGTTGTATTGCATGATGGTAAGATGGTCAGAGCTTCCTAAGTTAGGTTGCTGTATTGCATGATGGTATGATGGTCAGAGCTTCCTAAGTTAGGTTGTTGTATTGCATGATGGTAAGATGGTCAGAGCCTCCTAAGTTAAGTTGTTGTATTGCAAGATGGTAAGATGGTCAGAGATTCCTAAGTGAAGTTTTTGTATTGCATGATGGTAAGATGGTCAGAGCTTCAGAACTTAGGTTGTTGTATTGCATGATGGTAAAATGGTCTGAGTTTCCTAAGTTAGGTTGTTGCATTGCATGACAGTAAGATGGTCAGAGCTTCCTAAGTTAAGTTGTTGTATTGCATGACGGTAAGATGGTCAGAGCTTCCTAAGTTAGGTTGTTGTATTGCATGATGGTAAGATGGTCAGAGCTTCCTAAGTTAGGTTGTTGTATTGCATGATGGTAAGATGGTCAGAGGTTTGTAAGTTAGGTTGTTGGATTGCATGATGGTAAGATGGTCAGAGCTTCCTAAGTTAGGTTGTTGTATTGCATGATGGGCAGATGGGCAGAGCTTCCTAAGTTAGGCTGTTGTATTGCATGATAGTAAGATGGTCAGAGGTTCCTAAGTTAGGTAGTTGTATTGCATGATGGTAAGATGGTCGTAGCTTCCTAAATTAGGTTGTTGTATTGTATGATGTTAAGATGGACAGAGCTTCCTATGTTAGGGTGTTGTATTGCATGATGGTCTGATAGTCAGAACTTCCTGAGTTAGGTTTTTGTATGGTAAGATGGACAGAGCTTCCTAAGTTAGGGTGTTGTATTGCATGATGGTCTGATAGTCAGAGCTTCCTGAGTTAGGTTGTTGTATTGCATGATGGTAAGATGGACAGAGCTTCCTAATTTAGGTTGTTGTATTGCATGACGGTAAGATGGTCAGAGCTTCCTAAGTTAGGTTGTTGTATTGCATGGTGGTAAGATGGTCAGAGCTTCCTAAGTTAGGTTGTTGTATTGCATGACGGTAAGATGGTCAGAGCTTCCTAAGTTAGGTTGTTGTATTTCATGACAGTAAGATGGTCAGAGCTTCCTAAGCTAGGTTTTTGAATTGCATGCCGTTAAGATGGTCAGAGCTTCCTAAGTTAGGTTGTTGTATTGCATGATGGTCAGATGGTTAGAACTTCCTAAGTTATGTTGTTGTACTGCATAACTGTAAGATGGTCAGAGCTTCCTGAGGTAGGTTGTTGTATTGCATGATGGTAAGGTGGTCAAAGCTTCCTATGTTACGTTGTTGTATTGCATGATGGTAAGATGTTCAGAGCTTCCTAAGTTAGGTTGTTGTATTGTATGATGGTACGATGGTCAGAGTTTCCTAAGTTAGGTTGTTGTATTGCATGAAGGTTAGATGGTCTAAGCTTCCTAAGTTAGGTTGTTGTATTGCATGATGGTAAGCTGGTCAGAGCTTTCTAAGTTATGCTGTTGTACTGCATGATGGTAAGGTGGTCAGAGCTTCCTAAGTTAGGTTGCTGTATTGCATGATGGTAAGATAGTCAGAGCTTCCTAAGTTAGGTTGTTGTATTGCATGATGGTAAGATGGTCAGAGCTTCCTAGGTTAGGCTGTTGTATTGCATGAAGGTAAGATGGTCAGAGCTTCCTATGTTAGGTTGTTGCATTGAATGATGGTCAGATGGTCAGAGCTTCCTTAGTTAGGTTGTTGTATTGCATGACGGTAAGATGGTCAGAGCTTCCTAAGTTAGGTTGTTGTATTTCATGACAGTAAGATGGTCAGAGCTTCGTAAGATGGTCAGAGCTTCCTAAGTTAGGTTGTTGTACTGTATGATGGTAAGATGGTCAGAGCTTCATAAGTTAGGTTGTTGTACTGCATGATGGTAAGATGGTCAGAGCTTCCTAAGTTAGGTTGTTGTATTGCATGATGGTAAGATAGTCAGAGCTTCCTAAGTTAGGTTGTTATATTGCATGATGGTAAGATGGTCAGAGCTTCCTAAGTTAGGTTGTTGTATTGCATGATGATAAGATGGTCAGAGCTTCCTATGTTAGGCTGTTGTATTGCATGATGGTAATATAGTCAGAGCTTCCTAAGATAGGTTGTTGTATTGCATGATGGTAAGATGGTCAGAGCTTCCTAAGTTAGACTGTTGTATTTCATGATGGGAAGATGGTCAGAGCTTTCTAAGTTAGGTTGTACTGCTCTGTAGGAACCTTTGATTCTGGAATTTGCCTTGTCCAGAATGTTTGCACCACCTTGTAATAAAATCTACAAATTGATAGTAGGTGGGGTAGCACCTGTCTCAGATCTGCATGATTAAAATCACCAGCAACCATGTGTGCAAAGTCTGAGTTTTTCCTCTGCAACTCACAGATAGAGTCATAAAGATTGCTGAGGGCCTCAGTGGTGTTTGCACTGGGCGGAAGTTTAACACTGTTACATATATTCCATATTACTCTCTAGATACATAAAAGGGTCTGCAGTTTAAGGACAACAGCTCTAGATTATCAGAGCAGTGTGACTGAACAATCTCCCAGTTCTTACACCATCTTCCATTCACATAGATGGAGACTCCACCTCCCTTGGCCTTTCCAAACAAAGCTTGACATCTGTCACTCAAAGAGTGTGAGACCTTCTTCGCTAACAGCACTATCCTTGATCTTGTTATGCAGCCATGTCTCAGTAATCACCAATAAACAGGTATTTCTCACCCTATTTTTGCTGTAGAGTTCCAGCCTCAGGTCATCCATTTTACTGTCCAGCTAGCAGTACTGAAGGTAGAGCAGGCCTGTGAGGATTAGTTTTCAGCTTTGCAGTGACTCCAGCCCTGCAGCCCATTTTTCTGGTTCTCTGACATCTTTTCCTCTTGTGTCTTGTCCTGAGTGTTCCAGAACCTTCTGTCTCATGTTTTAGGTGCTTTAAGGCATGCTGAGTTAAATACACAGCTCCAATATTTCTGTGAGTGTAGTAGGTTCCAAGAACTCTGCCAACTGCAGGGACTCTAGCCAGCAGCATGAAACTGTTAACTGATTAAGCTTCTGTCTGCTGTAAGTTAATGTACTTCCACTTAAAAGCCCAGAAATTGATTTTCTTGAAGTTTTGTGTGAAAAAGAACACATTAAGCATATCTGCCTGACTAGCTTACACAGCCGCAGTCACACAGGGTGCCACCATATATTTTTTTCTTTTATGGGGTTGCTTAGTCATGAATGGGTGCATAGTGGTAAGCTCTCTCTCTCTATAGGATCATAGGAAGTTACTAGGCAAATGGCGCTGGAGACCTTACAAGCCTAGCCAAGTTCTGCCATTGTTTCCATGAGAGACACAGGTGGAACCTCAGGGTTGAATTTAAAGTTTCCCATCCAATTGTCCAGATTGTTCTTGAAGAGAGCGAAATAGGTGCTTGCTTGACATGAACTGGGAGTCTCTCCTGTTGCTGCAGGTACCTGGAAAGGTACATACCAAAAAGGGGTGTTGTGCTCAATTATTGGCCTGATGACAGAAGAGTACAGGGAGGTTATAACTTCATTTTGTTCTGGAGGCAATGCCATTACTTATGAGATGAGCACTATAGAATGCCTTTCTTACCACTGTGGAGACATGGTGATCAAAGTTAAGGTTACTGTCAACCTGTGTACCCAGGTCTCTCACCACTGAGTGCATGCTTAGGATGATTCTGTTGATGTGGTAGTTAGCAGGAAAATCACTCTTACTGAAAGGGGTGATAGGAAAATCACTCTTACTGAACGGGGTGATGATACATTTTTTTGCATTGAGTTTAAGGCCATAACTTTGGCACCAATCATTTGTTTGTGTAGGCCCCTCTTGTAGCTTGTTGACATTATTTGGGGATACCATAACTGCTCCCGATATGAAGTCATCAGCAAACTTTGTCAGTCACAGACCTTTGGTTTTTGCTTGTACTTCACAGAAATAGATTCTGAACAATAGTGGCCCCAGGACTGATCCCTGTGGAACACCACTGGTTACGAGTCTGCTGTTGGGGGTGGATTTCCATATTTTGACTGCATGGGTTCTATCAGAGAACCATTTAGTGACCCACCTAATAATATAAAGGTTGATACCTAGTTGGGTGATTTTGTCAGTAATGCCTGAGTGAGGAATAGTGTCAAAAGCCTTGGCTAAGTCCAGATAGGCTGTATGCACAGTTTTCCCCACGTCAAGGGTTCTGATGACTGTCTCAAAGAAAATCCACCAGGTTTAACAGGCATGATCACCCTTTGAGACATCCAAACTGAGTAGGTTCAAGTGTCTGGAGATTACCTATATTTTTGTAGATAAGGTCTATGATGATTTGCTTCATGCTCTTACAAATAAGGTTAGTCAGGCTAATAGGTCTATAGTTCCCATGTCCAGTGGAAGCACCACCCTAGTGCAAGGGGAGAAGAGTGGCTGTTTTCCATTCAGCTGTGACAAAGCTGGTGACTGGGTGTTGCTAATTCTTGTTGGAACCCATGTAGGACTCAGCCTGGGATGTTATCAGGTCCCATAGATGCTGTGTTTTTGGCCTTAGAGAGGGCATTTATGGCCGCTTTAGAGATACAAGGTGGGGGACAGGTGGAAGGAATGTTATGGGTTACAAATGATGGGGACAGGGGAGTGAAGTTTTCACAGAACCTGTTGGCTAACAGGTTTCCTATGTCCACAGGCACAGTGTACATGGTATCATTAACTGCCAGTTTGGTGCAAATCTGGGTCTTACCGTTTAGGCTACGGATGTAACTAAAGAATGCCTTGTGGTTGTCTTTAGTTGAGGATGCTAATTTGGATTCATAGTTTGCTATGGAGGACTTCACAAAAGTCTTATTTGCTTGTTTAAGCTGAGGAGGGAGTGTTTCCAGTTTAGGGCATGCTCCCTCTTACTTCTGGACAACAAATTTTTCCTTTTATTGTAAAGCCTGTTAATGGCAGTTGCCCAGCAGACAGGTTTGCTCTTCCTTGAAGAGCTTGTTTTGGTCCTGGCAGGTACAGTCATATCAATGCAGTTGTATGGGTGTTTATAAAAAGCTTTGGTGTAGGACTCAGCATAGTTGCCAGTTACATTGGCGGGTGAGGTACAGTGAAGCTATTTATACCATCCCTTAAAAGGATATAATGTGCTCTGGGTACGTTTTTTAGTTTAGTTGCTGGTATGTGGTGGTTCCAGTGTGATAGGTACTTTGAATGAGACTGATCTGTGGTCTGATCTGACAAAGGAAGACCTCACAGTAGGGGTCCCCCATATTGGTAAGCACCACATCCAAGATGCTGGCACCCATAGTCGGGGTGTCCACCAGCTGGTCCAGGGCATTGGAGTTAATTAACTCAAGGAACCTTTGGGAAAGTGAGTTTGAGCATGAGTAATGTACCCAGTAATGCATGGGTAATTAAATTCTCCCAGAAGCATGGTGTTCGGATGTATCTTAAAAAAAAAGTCAAAAAGTAACTTTGTCATTCAACCATACCTGAGTTACAGCTGAATGAAATTTCGTTCCTCCAACCTCATGTACAAAAACAACACAGCAGACACCTCTGTCCGTCACAAACCACCATCCACTCTATCACCATCACCTTTTCCATCACTCCAACACCATCTGCCACATCTCCAGGTCAATCTGTTTCCTCTGACCCTCACAGACCACCATCCACTCTGTCACCATCACCTTTTCCATCACTCCAACACCATCTGCCACATCTCCAGGTCAATCTGTTTCCTCCGACCTTCACAGACCACCATCCACTCTGTCACCTTCACCTTTTCCATCACTCCAACACCATCTGCCGCATCTCCAGGTCAATCTGTTTAACACAAACCCAACAAAATTCCATCAGCTCAGCTCACCATTGCAGGCCCAACTTCCATGACTCCATCGTTAAATTATCTTCCCGAAAAACAGGCAAGAAGCAATAATTCCATTGAGAACACCACAAACACTGCTGCTACAACATTAACTCACTCTACAGCAAAAATGGACTCAGCATTTAAAACGAATCACAAGATGTGACAAAAAAAGAAAGTGCATATTGGGAGCCGGAGAGGAGCTGCCATACAAGCTGCTACTATCTTGGTATTCTTGATGGATTCCAGTAGATCTAAGTAGGCAGAATGGGTGCCTTGATTCATGCACCTGAAGCGTTTCCAGGGAATCATACTGTTTAACCATTCTGAAGGTGTATTTATAGTTAATGAATATTGATACACTGCCTCCTGTTTTCAAATCTTCCATTCGTGGTCTGAACATGTAGTAGGAGTTATAACACTAAGACACTAAGCGTCTTAGACTGATCATAGAAAAAAAATGGGATCTCATTACAGACAGCCAAGAACTGGGGTGAGTGCTCGGAGATGCCCCTCAATTCTGCTCATTCTTAGTTATCTGTTCCTCCTGCGATTCCTTCTATATAGGCAAAAGCATCAGAAAACATAGACAGGTCATAAGAAATAGAGAGGAGATTAATGCCCTAGCCAGGCACGCTTTTACCTGCACACACAACCCTCAGTTCAAATTCCTAGTATTGGAAAGCCTGGACAGTTTTTTTGGGGGATTACAACACTTTGCTAGACGTAAAAGAAAGTGGCAATTAAGCTTAAAGCAGACATGCCACCAGGTCTCAGTGGGAGCCTTAACAAAAGGTGCACACTAAAATGTAGGAAGTGATGCAAGCAATCACTAGCTTCACAGGGGACCTTTTTATAACATGCACACTAAAAGGAAGGAAGTGATGCAAGCAATCCCTAGCTTCACATACCCACCTATTGTTCTAAAAAGCTCTGTATTCTCACAGCTTTAGTCACAGTTCTGAAGTTTGACCTATAACCATGAAATGAACGAAAGCGCTCAAATGTTGATATAATATTTATTAATATTATCTTGAGCATACATGTAATCTCTGAAGCATAAAGCTTCTTTATTTTTATTTATTTTTTTTTTATTTAACATTTGTTGAACGGGAAAGTCCGACTAGGTTCCACAGAGCCTGTTTTCAGCGGAGGCCCGGGGAGAAATGCTCCAGATGCATGTCTTTGGAATTCTTTGCCATTAATATATAAAGAGTAATAGAAAAACAAATTGTTTTGTTGCATGTTTGTTTGTATTGTGAGGTTTTTTATATTTATGTAAGTTATAGTCCATCTTATTTTTGAATCACACACACACACATATATATATATATATATATATATATATATATATATATATATATATATATATATATATATATATATAAAATCTCACACTGAGCTAATCGGAGGAAGAGCACTGAGCAAACAGATCTGTGATGTATAACATTAAGTATCTTGTTTTTTGTTTATTTTTACAAGTTATTTATAGCACTTTTATTGTCTGCTGCATATTTTTCTAGCTAGTTTCACTGTGTGTGAGGTATTAACTGGAAATTTTCGAAATTTCTTAAGCATCTGTTTGGGTTTGTTTGCTCTTATTTTTGTTATCCACTCTCCCTCCCTATTGGTATCCAGTTCTTATACTTGGTGGCTTTGCAGTTGCCCACTCCTACTCTAAATGTTATCTGGGACACCCCTCCCAGTCTAGTGTCATTACCTCATTCTACCTAATACAGGGAGAACATTTGAGAAGGCCAACCCACTGAGTTTCTAGACCTTAAATTATATTCTGCTCCTCCGTTCTCACTTTCCACTTTACAAAAAAAAAAAAATTCTAAGCTTGTTTCCTGCCTTTCCTGTAAGTTGTCTAGTCCAGATACAAATTTGATGTATCCAGGACTGTTTGTAAGTTTTTAAGCCCCCAAGCCTTTCTGTGTTGGAGGGAAGACTTCTAGCTTATCAGTGGGAGTGGTAAGCACTAGGTAGCTTATCTAAAAAGAAAACACTTTATGCATCGCCGCTTAGCTAGGGTTAAAGTATTCCCAGCACCATAAAGTGTGCTCTTCGAATTTTCCCTTAGAACTAGCCAGTTGTTTTAGTTTTAGCAATCAAATCTGTTTCTTTGAGCTCAGCACTTGCTCAGAACTCATTGCAAGCACTAAATAAGCAACAAATTACTACAGCACTCAACTTTCCTCACTTGTCTAGAGGAAAACAGTTTCTAATACTTAACAAATAAGCACCTATCCAGGCTTGTCTAAGGGTCAGCTCCTGGTGTTTTCTCCTGTCTACCTGATGAATCTGGGTGTCTTGTGGCAATGCAGCAATTGCCTCATGTACACAGAAAAACTTCTCATCCTACTACCCAACACTACAACCTATGAGAGATGCACCTATATAGCCAAACTGGAAGCAAAACTCTCTTCACCCAAGACTGGACTAGACAGTCAAGAGGAGAAAGTAAACACTTGCACCACACCACACTTATCACATAGTCCCTCAAAATCGACACCACCAAAGCACACACATAGAAACACAAAACACACATCTACATTCGCAGAGGCTCTCAATAAAAATCTGCCCAAGCAACAGGGACCTCCAAAGCAGAAACGCAACCACAGCCCATAAGGCATAACAATGTACCCAACACTCTAGTCATAGGTGACTCTATAGTCAGGCACACTGATGTTCCACTCACCAGGCTAAACAAGGAGAAAGTTACTGTCAGCTACCTATCGGGAGCCAGGATACACCACATAACACACGCACTCATGTCACTCCACAACAAGTACAAATATGACTCTGTCATTGTCCATGTTGGTGTGAATGACCTGAGATGTACCTCCCTGGACTACATGAAAAGAGACATGGAGGAGCTGTCTGATCTTGTAGCCCAGACAGGTATGACTCTAGCCCTGAGTAGCATCCTGCCATCACCCAGAATGATACCACAGTACAAGGACAACATAATTGACTTCAACAATTGGCTAAGCTTCTGGTGTCATTCTAAGGGGATCCAGTATCTGTTTCCCTGGGATGACATGACTTGACAGACCACGGTGCTTTGCCTGCACATGTCGCCCTTGATATTCCAGATACTGGCTAAGGCTTTTGCCACCCCTATAGTGCCTTTTTTAGGAAAGGTTCAAATGACAAATTCACCACTGTAACAGGTACAAGCAAGCAAAAGCTGAGGGTAATGCTACTCAATGCTAGAAGTCTAAACCTCAGAATTCACTCACTCGAGGCACTCCTTAAAATGGAGAACATCGACATCTGTGCAGTGACAGAGACCTGGTTCAAGGCTCCAGAGAGCACCCCTGCATTACCAGGCTATAAGTCATACCACACTTTTGTCCACCTAAACTGAACTGAAACACTAAAGGCAGAGGCGTGTCCATGTTCATTAAGGATATCCACACCTCCAGGCTAGTTGCTCAGCATAATGCATCAGAGATTATCCAAGTGCAACTAACTCTGGGCAAGACCAAAATCCAAATTGTAACTTGCTACAGATCCCCCACCATGCCCCAGGATTCCCACTCCTCATTTCTTGATACACTGGAAAATATTAGGCTACAACCTAACACCCTAATAATGGGTGATTTCAAATACTCCACCATTAACTGGGAAAACTACTCATGTACCAACTGTTTTGCTCAACGTTTTCTGGAATTCATAAATTCCAATTCCAATACCTTGGATCAACTTATCCACACCCCCACCAGGTGCAGCAGTATCCTAGACCTGGTCATTACCAACATGGGTAACTGGTGTTCCACATCAGAGGTAAATTCCTCGCTGGTCAGGTCCGACCACAAGTTAATCAACCATGACATTCACATCCTGCCCCCCCCATTAGGGAAATCACCATAAAACATTTCTCCAAAACCAACTTTGTGCTTCTTAAGACAGAAGTGGCAAACTTTACTACACCCATGCAGACAGACAATAGAGGTACGACTGCTGAATCCTGCACAAATGCACTTTATAAGCACTTACATGAGTGCATGGATCATGCAATCCCTTCCAGAACCAAGATGCTATCTTCCAAAAGAAGGAAGCCAAAGTGGTGGTCCCCTGCCATAAATAAACTCTACAACAGAAGAAAGAAACTGTTGCAAAAAAGAGTAAAATCCCATAATTGGAGGAACTCCCTGGTCAGCCTCAGTAAGAAGCTGAGATTCCTCATAAAATCCTCCAAAGCTAGTTATGAAAAAAAAATCACCACTGATTCTAAAGACAACCACAAAGCATTCTATAGCTATGTCAAGAATCTCAATGGCAACACTCAGATCTGCCCTGAGTTACAGCACAATGGCACTGAATATTCAGAACCAACTGATATTGCCAACATCCTGGCAGATAGGTTCAGTGCTAACTTTACCTCCCTCTCAACCCCTAAAGGGCCCATCTCTATACCAGAAGAATGCAAAGTTCCTGTAATCACGGCTGCACAGGTAAAAACCACACTGTCCAAAGCCAAGAAGACAGCATCCATGGGACCTGACAGCAGTAAATACTGTGGGAAGAAATAGCCAGGAATTGTTATGGCTAGGCTTGTATAGGCCCTAGGGCCGATAGCCTAGTACCAACCTATGAACCTATGAACATCCCAGGCTTCGTTCTACATGAACTACAGAACAAACTGGCACCCCACCTAAGTACCATGTTCAATCATAGCCTTACCTCAGGCTTTGTGACCATTGAATGGCACACAGCGACAGTTATCTGACTCCACAAAGGGGGAGCCACCACAGACTCTGGGAACTACCACCCCATTAGCCTGATGAGCCTGGTCTGTAAGGTTATGGAACATATGTATCATCATGGAACTTATAAACAATGACACTGGTAATCTCTAAACTCTGGACCCCACCCAGTTCGGGTTTGTAAAAGGCAGATCATGTCTCCTAAACCTGAAAGACTTCTTTTAAGTGGTCACCAAAGCCGTAGATGAGGGTAAGGTGGTTCACACAGCCTATCTAGATCTCTCCAAAGCTTTCAACACCATCCCCCACTCTGGAATTATAGATAAACTCACTAAACTAAGTATAAATTCCTATGTCACAAGATGGGCTGCCAACTGGCTCACTGACAGAACCCACATTGTGAAAGTAGCAGACTCCAAATCTGACTTAAGACCAGTGACAAGTGGAGTACCACAGGGTTCAGTCCTGGGTCCTCTCCTGTTTGGTATCTACTTCTCTGAAGTACAGGCTAACACAGAAGGTCTTTGGCTAATGAGGTTTACAGATGACTGCAAACTAGGAGCCATAATTGAAACTCCTAACGATGTGGACATCGTACAAAAGGGCCTCACTGAGACAGATGCCTGGTGTCAAAGCCATGGCCTCAAGCTCAATGCCAAAAAGTGCATTGTCATCCCTTTTGGTAAAAACTCATATCCATGAACTACCACATACATAACACCAAAAGTATGATAAGAGATCTAGGGACACAGGTGGAAAGTAGTCTCTCCTTTGATAATCACATCACCACAGTAGTCAGGAAATCCTTCTACATGGCACACCTCATCATAAAAGGGTTCTCTTCCAGGAAAAAAGAGGTCATTGTTCCCCTCTACTCGACACTCATTAGACCCATTATAGAGTACAATTCCCCTTTTGGAATGTACCTCACAAGACATCTGTAGCAGCTGGAAAGGCCACAGAAGTCCCTCACAAAGAGGACTACTGGCCTCAAACAAATGCCCTACACTGACCGCCTCAAAAAACTCCAGCTTTACTCCATAACATATCGCCTACTCCAAAGTGATCTCTGCCTAACATAGAAAGGTATGTCAAACCCAGAACTGTTGGACATGCTACACCTAAAGAAATCCCAATCCCTCCAAGCTGCATGCTCTAGTGACCTAAACCTTGTCAACACAATAAACAGGGCATGCTGGAGGGATATATTCCTGTCCCAGAGACTTCCCATACTCTGGAACAGGCTACCCATCTATGTCAAGCAAAGTTCTTCATTAGCACTCTTCAAGAAAACTCTTGATGAGTGGATGGGAAATAGGAAATACACCCCGGGGATCACTTCTGTGTCTCTGCTCAACAGTGGCACAGGGAAATAACTTCCTTGGGTGGTGTAAGCCAGGGAACCTTCTTGGCTAGGCTTATGTAAGCCATTGGGCTGATATCCTAGTAGCTACCTATGAACCTATGAACTCCCCACTCTATGTCTTAGGTAGGAGACTTCTGCTATACCCACCTGACATTTGCTCGGCTTAACGGTCAACCCTGCCCTCTGTAGTCTGCCCAGCACCTCACTGATATGCTGAAGGTGGCCAGGAATGGTTGTAGATGGCAATATCATCTAGGTAGACTCCTACTAGAATATGATCTACCAGCCTCTGGAAAGTTGCTGGGACATTCTTCATCGCAAAGGGCATCTTTGTGAACTCATAGAAGCCAAAAGGGGTCACAAAGGCTGACTTCTCTCTCTCGCTGGGAATCAAGGGCACCTGCCAGTAACCCTTGGTAAGATCAATGGTTGTAAGATATTTAGCCCCACCCACCTGCTCTAGGGCCTCATCTGTCTTAGGCATGGGGTAAACATCTGACTCTGTGTGACTATTTAATTTCCTGTAGTCCACACAGAACCTGGTGCTGCCATCCTTCTTTGGCACCAGCATCACCGGGGAGGCCCAGGGACTGCCGGACTCTTGAATCACCCCTAGTTCCAACATCTCCTGTACCTCCCCCTCAGAGTCTGTTTGACTCTCTCAGGCACTCTATACGGGGCCTGCCTAATAGGCCTTTGGGGTCCTGTATCCACCTGGTGCTGCAC
Organism: Protopterus annectens; assembly: GCF_019279795.1. Lineage (NCBI taxonomy): Eukaryota > Metazoa > Chordata > Ceratodontiformes > Protopteridae > Protopterus > Protopterus annectens. The sequence continues at coordinate 353,745,923 of NC_056743.1, read as the reverse complement.
CAGGTGGGTGAACCCTGGTTTCCCAGTGAACATGTCTCCAAATTCCTGAAACACTGCTCAGATTTCTTGAACATGGGTAAGAGATAGCTGCTGGGATATTGCTACCCCTTCCACTGAGGTGTCAGCCTGAGCCTCACTGAGATCATTCCCCAGATCTCCCTCAGACTCCTCCTGCAGTTCACTGCAAATGTTCAGCACAAAGGCCTCCCTATCATGATAAAGTTTCATCATGTTAACATGGTACAATTTATGCCCCTGTGGCTGTCTGCCTAGCAGTTCCACCATGTAGTTAACATCACTTACCTTTCTTACCACCTAGTAGGGACCCTCCCAAGCTGCTTGCAGCTTATTGTGTCTGACAGGAATGAGAACCATTGTCCCACAGCATACTCTCTAGCTCGAGCATTCATGTCATGCCACACCTTTTTCTGTTGTTGGGATTCTGCCAGGTTCTCCTGGGCCAAGCCCATGAGTTTCCTGAGCATTGTCCTGTGGTTTAGGATGTATGCCACAACAGACTCCTTGTGTGACTCAAACTTACCTTCCCACTCATCTTGAATTAAATCTAGAGGTCCTCTCACCCTATGCCCGTAATACAGCAACTCAAAGGGAGAAAAACCTGTGGATTCCTGGGGAACCTCTCTGTAAGCAAACAACAGATGGGGCAAACATTTGTCCCACTCCCTCTTAAACTGATCTGCAAATGCCCATAGCATGGACTTGATTGTAGAGTTTAACCTCTCAACAAGACCATTAGTCTGGGGATGGTAGGGGGTGGTCTTCATGTGTTTCACCCCACAGGACTTCCACAGACAAGCCAGCAGGACTGACATGAAATTGGCACCTCTGTCAGTCAGTATTTCTTTTGGGAAACCTACCCTGCTGAAAATCTCTAACAAAGCATTTGACACTTTCTCTGCCTCAATGGAGGACAAAACCACTGCCTCAGGGTATCGTATAGCATAATCCACTACCACTAGTATATACTTTTTCCCTGTGGAACTTCGGGTACTCAGAGGACACACAATATCCATAGCTACCCTCTGAAATGGGTCCTCAATCACAGGCAAAGGCATGAAAGGAGCTCTCACCTTGTCTCCTGCCTTGCCTACCTTTTGGCACTGCTCACAGGTCCTGCAGTACCCTGTTACATCTTTGGAAATTCCAGGCCAATAGATGTTCTGCATAATATACTCTTCGTACATTTTATGCCCATATGACCTGCAAAGGGAATAACATGGTCTATGGTTAGAAGCACCAGATGGTAGGCTCTAGGCACTACCAACTGCTGTACTCTCTCACCTTCTAGCTCTCCCTCAGGGGTCCACTCTCTGTATAGTAACCCTTTGTCCCAGTATACAGATTCCCCCTTTCCTTGATAATCAGGTGCCTCTCTAGCTTACCTGCCTCATGCCTTGCAATGTAGGGTCTGAGAGCTGAGACTGTCTCAACTCTCTCCTTGTAACCCTTCCCAGCTCCCCTTCCACAGGAAGTCTGGCATCTTTTGACAGTGGTGCCTCACTGTCAGCCTGGGTACTACTACTCACCTCTACCTTTGCAGTCACTCTGTCCAAGAGACCATCAGTACCCACAAGCAGCTGTGGCTCACTATCAGTCTCACTGCTACAGTGTAGCTCAATTCCTGAAGTAACCAACTCACCAGTCCTGGCTGCAGATGTGCAGTCTGTCTGGATCTCCAACAGGCTACCAGACCCATCTGCTTGTCTCCTAGCCTGACTTAGTGTAACTGCATAAGTACATGGTACTGCCTCATCCAAATCCTTCCCTATCAGGACATCTACAGAATGGTAGTTCCATACTCCTGTTGTCTCAGGACAACCTACTGTTGGCATGTTGTCTTTCCCAGTTACTGGCTCCCTCACATTTGGTTCCCCACCTTGCTTCCATGCACACCTGTATACCACATGGCCGCACTGGTTGCATTCAAAACATTTAACCCTAGCTCCAGGATGTGTACCTGGACTAGTGGCTTCCTCTGCTGCTGGCAGATTCTGTTGTGGCAGTCTGTGCTGCCCACCATTGGTTCCTTTAGACCCATGATCAGTACTAGGGCTCCCCTTCCTGTGCAGGGCTGCCCTGCTTGCCAGGTATAGGTCGCCCTTCTTCCCCAACTCATCTGAAGTAGCACATTGTCTATCAGCTAACCAGATCCTCATGTCCTCAGGTAAAGTGCTAAGGGCTTTTTCCCTCACCAAAAGGTCTGCCAGTCCTTCAAAAGTGGTGACCTGACATCTACTCACCCACCTTTGGAAATAAGTGCTCAATTCAGCAACATATTCACACACACTTTCATCTGTCTTGCGTCTATGCTCACAAAACTTTTCCTATATGTTTCAGGTGTTAGCTTAAAAAACACTAATAGACAATTTTTACAGCAGTATAATCAAAACATGCAACATCAGACATTTTAGGTAATACAGTTACAGCTTTACCATGGAGTAAGGGGGTTAGGAGCTGTACCCAGAGCCCTTGGTCAACTTCATACTGTTTACATAGCCTCTCAAACATATGAATATAACTATCAAAATTATCCCCCTCTTTAAACTGCAGAAGACATTTACTAACCTTTTGTGCTTCTGGGGTCCAGTTACTCCCTTCCCCATTACCTCCATGACTCTGGTGAAGAGTCAGCATCTCCTTTTCATGCCTCTGCCTCTCTTTTTCCTCAGCTTCTAAGCGTAGTAGTTTCTCATTCTCCTCACTCTCTAGACACTTCAGTCTCTCAGCTGCTTCTAATTCCACACTCCTGGCCTCCAACTCATGTCTCTTTAGCTCCAGCTGGATTTTTAAGACCACTGCAGAAAGGTTGCACTGTCCATTCTTCGAGGGTATTATATCTCCACTGCCAGTCTGATTGTCCTCCTGGTTGCTGTTTTCTGATGCAGCTGTAATCAAGGCTGCAATCAGGTCTGCCTTAGTCAGGTTTCCATGCACCAGTCCCCTAGCCTGGCACATCTCCGCCAGCTGGCTACTTGTCAGCTTTCCATACTCCTCTGCTGACATGCTGCCTGCTTACCCTGACTAACTAAGCTAACAAAATGAAATAAAACAATTGTGATCTGAACTCTGAGTATTCACTGTGTGGCTGTTTTAGAGTACAAAACACCTTCAAAGCTCACTGTACACAAGCTACGGGATTCACTCTACCCACACCACTACAAGCCAATTAGTATTCACCAACTAATTAATATGTGATGCGGATATCCCACTGCTGCCAAACAATTAATATGTGAGGATATCCCAACCAGTGGCACCAATTAATATGTGACACCCGTCTCCTGGCCCAGCAATCAAGGAGCCTCAATCCTCAACACTTTCACCAGAGAGGGTGTCTCATATATGAGGATAGGATAACAAATACACACAGTAAAGTGCAATTTCCCTTAAGAGCACACAGAGATCGCAGTCAGTCTGGGTCTGGTCGCTCTCTTGCTCTCCAGGTCCCCAATAAGACTCCCTACTGGCACAGCTATAGGGTCCAGATCTCAGCAAGTGGGCAAGCTAAACCTCTAGCACCTTCTCTGTCCAACCAGTGATTTGTGTCCCTGCCCAAGTAGCTGCCACACACACACACTCACACACTTTAAGAAGAGTTTATACAACCACACAGGCACCTCTGGGGAAGGCTGGCACAGATTATTCAGCTGTGGCCCTTTTTCCCAGACTATCTGGTAGTATCAGCTGCCACCACTCACTAATAATTATCAGCTAATCAAAGGCCCTTAAAAGGGTGTCCAATTATTACTGTGCAATATTATTATCCAATTGGTAGTATAACCCAGGGCTAAAGCTATTAGACTGGCTTTGTACAGTTTTACCAAAGACATGCAAGTACTATTAAGAGCTTAAATTATCTCTACACAAACCAGCCACAGTTAAAAGGTTTTAAAATATTTAATAATAAATAATTAAAACCACAAGACAATTCTTTCTACTACACAGAGCTATTCAAGAGTTCAGAGATCACACAGAAATACTTAAAATAAAAAATTAGTACAGTTCTGACATCACAGAAAAACACTTAGTCTAATATTTCTAGTTCCTAGCTATTTCTAAAAGAAAACACAAGTCTAAGATAACTTACATATAAGCAAGACAGTGCTGTGAGTTGGATGATCAAGACAAAAATGCTTAATGCTTTCTGAGTCTCTCTGTTTAAATTGAAATTGCAGTCCGGATAAACATTACATCATTCTTTCACTTTCCTGGTGTTCCCAGGCCAACAGAAACTACATTATTTTGTTATCTTGCAGCTGCAGGAAACTACACCAATAAAAGACATTCCATATGGAAACTCTAGTAATTATTCCTTAAGTTAAAACAATTGGCAGGAAGCCTTCATCTAGCCTGTCCGGAGCCGAATTGTAAACATCAAAGACAGTCATGAAATAATTTGAACTTCAAAGGACATACAATAAGTGCTTGACTTAGCTTTCTTTGCAGCAGAAGGCAATGTTGTTACATTTTTTAAGTTCACATTTCACAGCATATTCTTTCATTTAAGAAAACAAGTCTGCAGTTCCACATTCCTATTACAAATTATAGAATTATCTGCACAATTCTATCTGGCTAGGCTGGCAGCCTTCACAACCTCATTAAACCTTTTTAAGTGCAACTTGGATAACTGGATGGGGAACAGAAAATACACTCCTGGGATTCCACCTATGTCCCTGCTGGACAGTGCATAGGGTGTGGGCTTGTCTAAATATGGGATAAATTCTTGGCTAGGCTTGTAAGAGCTTCAAGGCCAATAGCCTAGTAACTTCCTATGATCCTATTAACATAAAAATATAACCGTCTTAAAAGTATTTGAAATTTAAATTTCCTCCTCCTCTCTTTTAATAAATTTATAATAAAAATATATTTTTCTGCAATTAAATTTTTATAACTACCAGAAATGTGAAGATGGTTTTGTTAATGCTTTTGTCCAAATTCAGATTGCAGGATTGCAGTAGCTAATAACAGCCGAAAGGTAAAAGTCTGGGTTCCTATTACGTGATCGAATTGTTGAAACTTTGAACGTAAAAAGGTCAAACCCTTATGTTCAAAGTTTCAAGAATTCAAACATCTAAAATAAAAAAAAAAGAAAAAAACAAGCTGCTGTAAGCAGGGGGGCAAGAACCCTGCACCCCCACACACCCCGCTCTTTAAATATACCAACTCCGAAAATACACTACAGTGCAGAAAGGGAAGATTTTCCTTTAATGAACTGTAATGCAATCTCAGAGTTGGTATATTTAAAGAGCAGGGGGTTGTGGGGGGTGCAGGGTGGTTTGCCCCCCTGCTTACAGGACTTAGGTTTTTTTCTTGTTTTATTTTCTTTTTTTTTTTTACGTATTCGAACTTTTACAAGTTTGAACATATGGGTCTGACTATATGGCATTTGAACTTGTAAAGGTTTGATTACATAATATGAACCCAAAAGTATTCCACTGTTTAATTTTATGCAATAAGTAAAATTTGCCGCAGGCCTACATTTGAAAATTGTACGACATTAGAGGGAGATAAGAATCATAACCAAAAAGAGAGATTTTAAATGCTATAACTATCAAAATATTACTCATGAATGTCTCATTCACATTCTGGGCAATGCTCAGTGTAAGTCTTAGGGCAATACTCAAGCAAGCAAAGAAATCATTGTATAATAAATGTTAAAGTGAGTTTACTTTATATGCAATATTAGGATTATCTATAATATATAGTAAGTAGTTATATATGTATTAATGTCTTGTCATATTAGGTTTGTGTGATATCTACAAATCTGAGTCCAGGGATATAGAATTTCATTCAGTTTTTGCACTTGTGCGATTGACTTTGATTTGACAAAGTGATAGTTTTTTTTTCTGATGATTTCAGATGATTACAGAAACACAATAAAAGTGTTATTTGTATTAGTGCAGAGAGGAATAAATATTGTTAGTGAAAAAATGAGACATCAATAAACTATGCAGTGGTGTCTATAGTGGCTTCCCCCCTAAAAAATATACTCTGAAACAATTCCTCAACTCAGCTAAGCAAGGCATTCATGGCATCTCTTTACATACTACTGGAGTCCAAGTCCTTGACCTGTGATAAAATGAGATCTGTTTAAAGCATTCTACATAAATCATTATAAGCTGTGTTATGAATATTACTTATTATTCAAATATTAATAGCGTGAGAACACATTTCATTTGAACTTATAGATTATGTTTAATTATAAGCAGGTTAATATGCAGATACCATTCTATATATATATATATATATATATATATATATATATATATATATATATACCAACAAATAGAGCCCCTTAAGCACTAACAGTTAAATGGAATTTAAGTATCTGCCATAATATTTATTGAATGCAAAGTACGGTAGATAAAATTTCTGAACAAAATTAGTACATCTAAAAATAAATGCAGTTTATTCCTCAGTTTTTTGCTTTTTGAATCTATCTTCCAGAATTCTTTCTCTCTTTTTCTGTTGAGTGATGTTGTACTCAAGTCCATTTTTTCAGGAGGAGAGATACTTTTATTTGACTGCTCGTAGGATATGAGGCTTCTTCCAGGTTGTCAAATATCTTTGTTCCATCAGATAAATTAATTTTAATTCTTGCTGGAAATAATAAATTCACAACAGTTGCTAAACACTCTTTTATCTTGAACATAGCCTTTGTGGAATAGTCATTATCTTACATGCATAGATTATCTTCAGTTTTGATAGCAGGATTGGACTGGGTAGTCTTTAGTATTAAGTTGCTTTCCATGCTAGATATAAACTTCATGAAGATGGAGCTACGTGGAGCATTTTTATTTTTTTTAGAGAAGAAGTCAAAGACCTGTGTGATCTCACAATAATGCTTCTGTTAAGTTTAAATTGTGAAGTCACGTTTTCAAAAGTTAATTACATCCTCTTCTCAATTGTTCTTGAGAGATCAGTATATTCTTATGTTATTTCTCCTTAATCTATTTCCAAGGTCATCAGTCTTTTCAATGAGCCAGTTACTTTGCATTAATAAAAAGTGTAGTTGGGTTTCATTTTTTTTAAGATTCTTCACTTGTGGTGTAAGGCAGTTTCCTTACCATGGAGTTGCTCGTTTTCTTGTTTTATAAGGTTGCTCAGAATCACAATGTGCTTTTCACTCTCTTCTTTAGTGTTATCACTTTTTGAGTCTAGTTTGTCCACTTTAATTGAAATGTCTTGCATACTTGCCATCAAGGATTGCATTTCATTTTTCATATTTAAATTGTAAGCTCCATTTTCAAATAACTTGTTTTGCTATTTCTTAACTGTTGATGAAGTTTTGATGAAAATTGGCAAGAAAATTGTTTGCTTGAAGGAAACGTTTGGTCTTATCCTACAGTTTATTTTTTAATTCATTTATGAATAAAATAACTCCACATAAGCTGCTTCTAGTTATTATATCTGTCTGAAATTAAATTGACATTATAGAGTTTACAACAGTTACTGTTGCCCCTCTGTCATCTTGCCCATGCCCTTTCTGCAGCGTTAATCGTATATTTTAAAAGTATTGCACTTTAAACGCTTAATGGTTTTATTAGCTAAATTTGTGTGAAATGTCAACTGTGATTCTGTATATAATTTCAGAATCTATTTTGAGCTGTAACCCTTGAAGATGGTTTTGACAAAGATATCAGGCTGACTCAAGGCCTCAGGAGAGGCCATCATGGTATTTGCCACCGTGAAAATGTATATCACCAAACCAGATATCTAAATTAGACTTTAATATTGCAAGTCAAGAAGATGACCTGATTGTGGAAATGAATTCCAACGTCTACTTACTGCATGTAATACTTTGGAGAAAACACAACAAATTAATCAAATGATTCCTGTTTCTCATATTAATACACTGGTTAGAAAGGTGACAATATAAACTGATAATATTATAACATTACTAAGACACATGAAAATAAGTACTACATCCTCTGACATTAATCTGTATCAAACTGACTGCAAATTTAACACCTTGAGTCAACACTTATATGACAGCCTTGTGAATATCTTCTGGATTCTCTCAAACATCTGAACACAGGATTTGTTGCAGATACAAATAGCTTGACCATTATATATATATATATACACATATATACACACACACACACATACTTGTGTGTATATATATATATATATGTATGTATATATATATATATATATATATATATATATATATATATATATATATATATACACATATGTGTGTGTGTGTGTATATATATATATGTATGTATGTATATGTATATATATATATATATATATATATATATATATATATATATATACATACATATATGTGTATGTATATATATATATATATATATATATATATATATATATACATACATATATGTGTATGTATATATATAATATATATATATATATATATATATATATATATATATATATATATATATATATATATATATATATATATATATATATATATATATATATATATATATATATATATATATATATATATACATATACATTGAAAATACATATTCATTAAATATGTCTTCTGCGAACAACAACCACCGACAATCACTTCAGTGAACAGTTGAACTTTTCCTACAGTTCACAAACACTTGCCCACCAACCATCTGGAACACACAATGGACTATATAAAATCCATCCAAGTGGGGGCCCCCACACCCCCCTAACTATATATACCAACTGTGAGATCGCGCTGCAGTGGGGAAAAGGGCAATGTTTAGGTGATGGCCAAGTGTTTGCAAACCATGGGAAAAATTTCCCAGTTTGCTGAAGTGATTTTTGAGGGGCTGTTGTTCACAGAAGACATATTTGATGAATACGTCTTTTGCAGAATTAATATAGATGCTATATCATACACACACACACATGTGTATATATATATATATATATATATATATATATATATATATGTATATATATATATATATATATATATATATATATATATATATATATACACATATATACATTTTTTATAATGTTGTCATCACACATCTATCTCAGCTACCTATTGTTCTCAAAATATCCCTCATAATCTCACATAATTTGTCCAGAGTAGTATTATGTGGCTAATGACGTTGAACTATTTGTCAGCTGTTTTCCTGAAATCCTTAACTTAATTTCCTCAGGTATAAAAATATGACGAATAGCATAGAAAGAAATGGGATTGTCTACCCCTGGGTATAATGTTTTACATGTTTTGGTCTTAAGCAACACCCTGTTACACTTAGATCACCCAAAACTTTGGTCAGCAGAATTATGCAGGTCATCAGGGTGAAAAGTATTTCTTACTACCATCCCAGTCATTGCATCACCAGCTTGCTTACCTACTCATATGTGTCTAGAGGAAAGGATGGTAGACATGGATAATAAGAACAAAAGTCATCACAGTATGAAACTCTGTATAACTCTACCATTAAATTTAGCATCTAGATAGTCATTTTTCCTCAATCTTTTATTCTATTTTATTTATTTATCCTTTGATCAGGTTAGTCAGGCTAACGGAATGGCCTCTTTGCAGGGGAAATTTGCGGTGGCATTTTTACTTTCTAGGGAAAATTTGGCCACTGGGGAACTTCTCCTACTTGTTAGAACAGTACATGTCCCTTTTCTAGCACACTGACAGCTAGGACAACAGCACTCAAGGAGATCCAAGATGGCAGATAGCACAGAAGTGAATGCAAGTACAGTGTCTGAAGCTGTACAAGATTCTGAGGAGCTGTTTCAGGAGGATTTATTTCATTGGAAGGAAATGTTCAAAACAGTCATAGCCACAGGAGGGTTTTGGGATGATATTTTGGGTGAATTCTTGTTGCAGAGCAAGCCAAGAGTAGAAAAGAAGTTTCATGGGGTGAAATTATGGACAGAATTCAGGGAGAGGAATCAGAAGTTTATTTGAAAGAAGATTGCCAGACAAAGAAATCACGTGCAGTGACTGTTAAAGATATTGCATTGAAAGTGATGAAAGATGAACAGAGGAACAGAGGAAAGAAAATGTCAACAATCATAGGACATTTATGGTGACAATTCAAAGCAAAGAAGAAAAAGAAATAGACAGGTATGACATTTGGAATAATGTAATGGTCCCATTAGGAGTGAAGGCTCAGGGGATAAGAGCATTAATTCTTATTCATAAAGAGACATTTTGTGACATTATTTTTGAGACTGGTCCGGTTTAAGAACGTTTTCCAGGGTGTATGAGAAGAACAAGATCTGTAATCCATGGAATTCTTACCTGGTTAAAGCATCTCACAGAGAAACAAATAGAAAATGCATGTTCAATTTTTACCTGAAGTTGAAAAAGAGATTTTAAAGAGTCATTTAAGCAAACTTTGCAAATAATTTATGAAAATTAGCAAAGTCTATGATAACACAGGATTATGGACTGGGGAATGGGACTGTCATTTTGTACCAAAAACAGAGAAAAAAATTGTTCATATCAGTAGTATGATAAATGTAGAGGGTAACAGACATGTTGTAAAATTTTGGGGATGACTAAAAACATTTTTCTGTGGAAAGGATGATTATTTAGTAAGAAAATGTGATAACAGAAAATCTTAGATTATTTGGGAAACAAGTCATGATGCAAAAATTGTGAATTGAAATGTTGTTAATGTAACAAACTGGGCATTTATGCATGGATTGTACTCTAAAGAAAAGGGATAAAGAAGAAGAAATCAAAAGTAAGGACATTATATGAAGAGAAGAAATAGTCCTAATAAAGATGGAGGAAGTGGGGAAACGAGTTCCTGGTGAAATCAAAAGTAAGGACATTATATGAAGAGAAGAAATAGTCCTAATAAAGATGGAGGGGGTGGGGAAACGAGTTCCTGGTGAAATCAAAAGTAAGGACATTATATGAAGAGAAGAAATAGTCCTAATAAAGATGGAGGGAGAGGGGAAATGAGTTCCTGGTGAAATCAAAAGTAAGGACATTATATGAAGATAAGAAATAGTCCTAATAAAGATGGAGGGAGTGGGGAAACAAGTTCCTGGTGAAATCAAAAGTAAGGGCATTATATGAAGAGAAGAAATAGTCCTAATAATGATGGAGGGAGTGGGGAAACGAGTTCCTGGTGAAATCAAAAGTAAGGACATTATATAAAGAGAAGAAATAGTCCTAATAAAGATGGAGGGAGTGGGGAAACAAGTTCCTGGTGAAATCAAAAGTAAGGACATTATATGAAGAGAAGAAATAGTCCTAATAAAGATGGAGGGAGTGGGGAAACGAGTTCCTGGTGAAATCAAAAGTAAGGACATTATATGAAGAGAAGAAATAGTCCTAATAAAGATGGAGGGGGTGGGGAAACGAGTTCCTGGTGAAATCAAAAGTAAGGACATTATATGAAGAGAAGAAATAGTCCTAATAAAGATGGAGGGAGTGGGGAAATGAGTTCCTGGTGAAATCAAAAGTAAGGACATTATATGAAGATAAGAAATAGTCCTAATAAAGATGGAGGGAGTGGGGAAACAAGTTCCTGGTGAAATCAAAAGTAAGGGCATTATATGAAGAGAAGAAATAGTCCTAATAAAGATGGAGGGAGTGGGGAAACGAGTTCCTGGTGAAATCAAAAGTAAGGACATTATATAAAGATAAGAAATAGTCCTAATAAAGATGGAGGGAGTGGGGAAACGAGTTCCTGGTGAAATCAAAAGTAAGGACATTATATGAAGAGAAGAAATAGTCCTAATAAAGATGGAGGGAGTGGGGAAACAAGTTCCTGGTGAAATCAAAAGTAAGGACATTATATAAAGATAAGAAATAGTCCTAATAAAGATGGAGGGAGTGTGGAAACAAGTTCCTGGTGAAATCAAAAGTAAGGACATTATATGAAGAGAAGAAATAGTCCTAATAAAGATGGAGGGAGTGGGGAAACGAGTTCCTGGTGAAATCAAAAGTAAGGACATTATATAAAGAGAAGAAATAGTCCTAATAAAGATGGAGGGAGTGGGGAAACGAGTTCCTGGTGAAATCAAAAGTAAGGACATTATATGAAGAGAAGAAATAGTCCTAATAAAGATGGAGGGAGTGTGGAAACAAGTTCCTGGTTAAATCAAAAGTAAGGACATTATATAAAGATAAGAAATAGTCCTAATAAAGATGGAGGGAGTGGGGAAACGAGTTCCTGGTGAAATCAAAAGTAAGGACATTATATGAAGAGAAGAAATAGTCCTAATAAAGATGGAGGGGGTGGGGAAACGAGTTCCTGGTGAAATCAAAAGTAAGGACATTATATGAAGAGAAGAAATAGTCCTAATAAAGATGGAGGGGGTGGGGAAACGAGTTCCTGGTGAAATCAAAAGTAAGGAAATTATATGAAGAGAAGAAATAGTCCTAATAAAGATGGAGGGAGTGAGGAAACGAGTTCCTGGTGAAATCAAAAGTAAGGACATTATATAAAGAGAAGAAATAGTCCTAATAAAGATGGAGGGAGTGGGGAAACAAGTTTTTGGTACAAATAAAGATAAACAGAAAAAAGGAAACAGAAAATAAAACAGAAGAATGTTGTAAAATAAGTGATGAGGAAGATATAAATTAGAAAACAGTAAAAGTTAAAAAGGATTATATTGGCAAAAGATAAAGCAACAGAAAAAGAAAGTCTAAAGGGACAAGTGTAAAAGAGAACAGCGAAGGAAATGGATAAAGAGAACAGCGAAGGAAATGGATAAAGAGACCAGCGAAGGAAATGGATAAAGAGAACAGCGAAGGAAATGGATAAAGAGACCAGCGAAGGAAATGGATAAAGAGAACAGCGAAGGAAATGGATAAAGAGACCAGAAGGAAATGGATAAAGAGGAAATGGATAAAGAGACCAGCGAAGGAAATGGATAAAGAGAACAGCGAAGGAAATGGATAAAGAGACCAGCGAAGGAAATGGATAAAGAGAACAGCGAAGGAAATGGATAAAGAGAACAGCGAAGGAAATGGATAAAGAGAACAGCGAAGGAAATGGATAAAGAGAACAGCGAAGGAAATGGATAAAGAGAACAGCGAAGGAAATGGATAAAGAGAACAGCGAAGGAAATGGATAAAGAGAACAGTGAAGGAAATGGATAAAGAGAACAGCGAAGGAAATGGATAAAGAGACCAGCGAAGGAAATGGATAAAGAGAACAGCGAAGGAAATGGATAAAGAGAGAGACCAGCGAAGGAAATGGATAAAGAGAACAGCGAAGGAAATGGATAAAGAGAACAGCGAAGGAAATGGATAAAGAGAACAGCGAAGGAAATGGATAAAGAGAACAGCGAAGGAAATGGATAAAGAGACCAGCGAAGGAAATGGATAAAGAGACCAGCGAAGGAAATGGATAAAGAGAACAGCGAAGGAAATGGATAAAGAGACCAGCGAAGGAAATGGATAAAGAGAACAGCGAAGGAAATGGATAAAGAGAACAGCGAAGGAAATGGATAAAGAGAACAGCGAAGGAAATGGATAAAGAGAACAGCGAAGGAAATGGATAAAGAGAACAGCGAAGGAAATGGATAAAGAGACCAGCGAAGGAAATGGATAAAGAGAACAGCGAAGGAAATGGATAAAGAGAACAGCGAAGGAAATGGATAAAGAGACCAGCGAAGGAAATGGATAAAGAGAACAGCGAAGGAAATGGATAAAGAGAACAGCGAAGGAAATGGATAAAGAGAACAGCGAAGGAAATGGATAAAGAGAACAGCGAAGGAAATGGATAAAGAGAACAGCGAAGGAAATGGATAAAGAGAACAGCGAAGGAAATGGATAAAGAGAACAGCGAAGGAAGTGGATAAAGAGAACAGCGAAGGAAATGGATAAAGAGACCAGCGAAGGAAATGGATAAAGAGAACAGTGAAGGAAATGGATAAAGAGAACAGCGAAGGAAGTGGATAAAGAGAACAGCGAAGGAAGTGGATAAAGAGAACAGCGAAGGAAATGGATAAAGAGACCAGCGAAGGAAATGGATAAAGAGAACAGCGAAGGAAATGGATAAAGAGAACAGCGAAGGAAATGGATAAAGAGAACAGCGAAGGAAATGGATAAAGAGACCAGCGAAGGAAATGGATAAAGAGACCAGCGAAGGAAATGGATAAAGAGACCAGCGAAGGAAATGGATAAAGAGAACAGCGAAGGAAATGGATAAAGAGAACAGCGAAGGAAATGGATAAAGAGAACAGCGAAGGAAATGGATAAAGAGACCAGCGAAGGAAATGGATAAAGAGACCAGCGAAGGAAATGGATAAAGAGACCAGCGAAGGAAATGGATAATGTAAATTAGATACTCAAGATTTACACAAATTCTGGTGAGCTTCAACATAGACATATTGACAGATTTAGGGAGCTTTCAGTAAATGCAAATAATATCAAAGATATAAGTAGAGGAACAGGCACCCAGAATTGGTGCAGTATGTATGGAGGGGAGAAGTTATATGTTATATACAGCAAAGTTTAACTGTAAAAGGCATGACTTTTAATAAAGGAAAGAATAAAGGACTAGGTGATATAGTGAAGAAAGGATGTGTATCTTTCTCAGTTAAAGAAACCTCTGGTTAGCAATAAGATTTCCGGGTAAAATGTAAGTGAGGAGCAATGGAATAGGATACTTGATAAAATAAAGTAAATTTCTTGTTTTTAGAAAACATAAAAGCTATTGCTTAATGAAAAGGTTTATTTGATTACTTCAGATATGCTGGGAAAGACTGTATATTTAGCTAGTGTTCATATGTTGCCAGTAATGTAGGAAAAAGATATACTACAAATATTTTTTTCTTTTATATGGGGTTCAAGATTAAATCCTGTGAAGAGAGGAGTCTTGTACAAGAACATGTAAATGAAGGTTTCAGATTAAGTAACGCAGTTGTTTATGCTGCTTCTTTGCATTTGTGTACAGTTTTGTTTTAGATAGATGATAAAAATGAAAAGTTAGTAGTAAATTTATTAAAGTACAAATATACGTGGCATTTGGCTATATTATGAAAATTCAAAACAAGAAAAGTATGTTTAAATGAAATAATGAGATGTTCCCAGGAACAAATTCTTTTATGGTAAATAAAAATTGATGAAATAGAAAAGGAGAGGAAAGTACAGGAAAGTGTGGAATACAAATATCATGATACAATATTATTATGTTAATCCTTGGGCTGAGCTAGCAAAGTTAAAGTTAAAAAGTAAGAAAAGCATAGAGTATTAAACAAGTAGAATGTCAACATTTTTATGGATACTAGTGATTAAATTGCCAGTTAAGGGAAATATGCAAAAAAAAGAAAAAAGTGAAGGAGTTCATGTACATATATATATATATATATTGTGGTAAGGAAAAAGTATAGAACATGTTTTCTTACAATGTACAAGGGTCACAAAATTGTGGGAAAAATTGTGTAAAGAAAATTTCTTTGAAAATATGAGGGAAGCAAATGAAATAAATATGGCTATGATTATATATGGGTATTATAGCCATAAAAATAAGGAATATGTTACTAAAATAGATTAAGTTTTGTGGACCATTTGGAATGAAAGGCTAAGTGAAATCATGTTTAATGGCAGATGGATATTAGCAGTAATTTTAAGAGAAAATTAGATGGTGATTTTGAAAAATGTAGAGGGGTCCAATAAGATAATATAGACAGACGTTTAACATAATGAAAACTAAGATATCTATGATTGTAAGGCAATAACAAAAAGGGATGAATTTTGTACAGTGTATACATTTGTAAATTAAGGGGCAGCCACAGTGGTGCAACGGTTAGCGTTGTTGCCTCACAGCAAGAGGCTTTCTGGTTCGATCCTTGGCTGGGGTGCCTTCTGTGCAGAGTCTGCATGTCCTCCCTGTGGTCGCGTGGGTTTCCTATGGTTTCCTTCCACATCCCAAAGACATGCTGTAGGTGGATTGGACATGTTAAATTGGCCCTAGATATGTGTGTGTGTGTGTGTGTGTGTCTGTGTGTCTGTGTGTCTGTGTGTCTGTGTGTCTGTGTGTCTGTGTGTCTGTGTGTGAGTCTCTCTTATGTGGAAAGTTGGGTGCCGGGCTGGCAACTCGACACTGTATGACTCCACTGCCACTCATGAGCGGACAGTTGATCTGCTGTGGTGACCCCTAACCGGGAAAAGCTGAAAGAAGAAGAATACATTTGTAAATAAGTAAACATAAAAGTTTGTAAATAATTTTGTACATATTTTTAAAAACAAATAACCCTTATACTCTTTTATCAGTAAGTCCAGTGGGAAAATTTACATTCACCTGTGCTACCCCCAGCTCTGGTAGATGCACTACGGTTTTAATTCTTTATGTTTTGGCATGCAGCGAGTTTGTCACCAACATGTGATATATATTCTAACTTCAAGCTTTCTATAACTTGGAGAATTAATGCCGCAGATAAGTAAGAATAAATGACAGCAGGCAGCTTTAGTTATAATGAAACAGCAGCATCAGAGTGAAAGTCAGTCAAGTTGGTTACACAAGATCTTGTAAGAATTAATTCATGTTGTGAAGTATCATATCGCACGGTTACAGCACAAACAGGGAGAACAATCTTCTCTTAAATACTTCCTTTGTTGGGCTCATTAAGCTGATCAGATTGAAATTACAGTCAACATAATGATTGCTACCTGTTGGAATTGCAATAAAAATACATTTCTTCCAGATTTTGGGAAAATAACTACTGCACAAAGTAGACTGCAAAAAAAGGGTAAGTAAATGTTTCTATTTGTGGAACAGGCTCGGACAGTAAATATACATTGTATTCATCTGTGTGAACTGCTGCATTGCTTCTAATAGCAACATAGTAGCTAAAACTGCCTCTTCAGATATACGGTACCTTCTACTTTGTATATAGGAGTCTTCAGGTATATGGGCCCACTGACCCATACATGCAGGAATGATCTTACCTTCTGCTTTGTATATTAGGAGTCTTCAGGTATATGGGTTCACTGACCAGTACATGCAGCAATGATCTTACCTTCTGCTTTGTATATTAGGAGTCTTCAGACATATGTGGGCACTGACACATGTATGCAGGAATGATCTTACCTTCTCCTTTGTATATAGGAGTCTTCAGGTATATGGGAGCACCGAACTGTACAGGCAGCAATGATCTTACCTTCTCCTTTGTATATAGGAGTCTTCAGCTATATGGGAGCACCAAACTGTACAGGCAGCAATGATCTTACCTTCTGCTTTGTATATAGGAGTCTTCAGATATATGGGGCCAGTGAATCGTATATGCAGGAATGATCTTACCTTCTTATTTGTATATAGGAATCTTCAGGCATATGAGAATACTGATCCATGAATGCTGGAATTCTCTTACCTTCTGCTTTGCATATAGGACTCTTTACATGTATGCAGGCACTGACCTGTATATGCAGGAATGATCTTACCATCTGCTTTGTATATCGGAGTCTTCATTTATATGGGGGAACTGACCCATGTATGCAGGAATGATCCTACGTACTGCTTTGTATGTACGATTCTTCAGATATATGGGGGCATTAACATGTACATGCATGAATGATCTTACCTTCTGCTTTGTATATAGGAGTCTTCAGGTATATGGGGGCATGAATCCATATATGCAGGAATGATATCACCTATTGCTTTGTATATAGGAGTCTTCAGGTATATGGGGGCACTGAATGCACATGCAGTAATGATCTTACCTTCCTCTTTGTATATAGGAGTCTTTAGGTATCTGGAGGCAATGACTCCTCTATGCAGGAGTGATCTTATCCTCTGCTTTGTATATAGGAGTCTTCAGGTATAAAGGGGGCACTTACCTGTACATGCAGGAATGTCCATACCTTCTGTTTTATGTATAGGAGTCTTCAGGTATAGCTTCTGCTTTGTATATAGGAGTCCTCAGGTACATGGGGCACTGACCCATACATGCGGGAATGATCTTACCTTCTTCTTTGTATATAGGAGTCTTCAGGTATATGAGTGCACTGACTCATACATGCAGGACTGATCTTAGAAAAGATTCACAGTCCAGTTCAACAAAACTAAAAATCCAAATGCTGGACCACAAAGGGCACAAAGCTCCTGGCTGGTAAAGAGTAAAGTTTATTTAATGCCACTGAAATTACCACACGTGTTTTCATCCAAATAACTCTCAGATTTCTA
This sequence comes from Protopterus annectens, assembly GCF_019279795.1. NCBI lineage: Eukaryota > Metazoa > Chordata > Ceratodontiformes > Protopteridae > Protopterus > Protopterus annectens. The sequence continues at coordinate 353,727,819 of NC_056743.1, read as the reverse complement.
CAGAACTAAAAAAAAACATTCCAGTTAGGTTAATTTATACAAGCATCGCTTAAGAAAATTAATAAACTACCAAAAATTTAAAGAGCCAGGCATAAAAGACCAAAAAGGACATTGAAAATAAACTAAAATATCTAGCTGATGTATTGCTTTAAAGTAAAAAACTTGATAACTAGAATTGATAAAAATATGATGTATGTTTAAAAATATACAAAAATATCACATAATGACCTAGATGTATATCATTAGTTAAAAAACTGTATAAATATAAAAATATATATATATGTATACACTCCCATGGACTGAAAATAATATAATTAAAACAACCAAGTTAAAATATAAAAGAAACATAGAATCATAATTTAGCTGCCTTAAATTTGTGTAGGGGCACAAGTGAAATATGATCATTAAGACCCGGAGATTTGTTAGATTCCAAAAATAACTGCCAATATGTTTCTCTATATTCCAATTTATGTTCCCAGGGTCCACCTCTGGGTTCCTTAGGTACAGTTTCTAACACAAAGAAAGAGAACTTAGCATTGATACATGATAAAGTATGTTTATACAATGCATTGTTGACATTACACCTACTGATATCATTTGTATGCTCATATATTCTATGTTTGAGCTGTCAACAACATGGTTGCTTTAATTATATTATTTTCAGTCCATGGGAGTGTATACATATATATATATATATATATATATATATATATATATATATATATATATATATATATATATATATATATATATATATATATATATATATATATATATATATATCAGCAAAACAAACCCAGCTGGGGCTGAGCATGTTTTTAAATCTAAAAGTTTGATTAACCCTCGGCTAACGTCTGAGCTTGATTTGTTTGTTAAAGCCGTGGAAAATGAGCTTTATGATAGCTTTAAGGGCACTGGGACTGACTCTGATGACAACTTGACTTTGCCAGAATTGAATGCTATTTCTGCCCTGAAGGATAACGATCGTATTATTGTACGTCCAGCAGATAAGGGTGGACTAATAGTTGTTCTGGACAGAGACTTTTATATTGACTCTATGAACAATATGCTCTCCACTGATGCTTATACTGAAGTAACTATGTTAGATGTGGAAAAAGCATGTTCTATGATATGTGACATGTTACTTGAATGTAAGTCTTTAGGCCTTTTGACATCAGATCTGTATGATTATTTTAAGGTTGAACATCCTGTAATACCTTCCATAAATGGACTACCCAAGGTCCATAAGAATGCAAGTAATCCTCCTTTTAGGCCTATTGTTGCAGGGGAAGGATGGATTACGCAACCCTTGTCCATTTACCTGGACAATAGGCTGAGGAACACACTTAATAGGTTTCAGCATGTCTTAAGGGACACTGGACATTTTTTAACTGACCTTTATAAGTTTGTCCAAGATTTTGGTAATGTGGAGACTCTTCTTATGATAACTCTAGATGTAGTTTCCTTATTTACTTGCATACCTAACATTGATGGTATTGCCATGGTTAAAGATTTGTTGTGTGAAACTCTGTCGATCACTGATGTTGATTTTTTGACTCTACTCTTTGAGACAGTACTTGACAACAATTTTTTCATCTTTTCAGACAGATTATATCGGCAATGTACTGGTGTGGCGATGGGCACCAGTTGTGCCACACGTATGCCAATCTCGTATTGGCATCCTGGGAGAGAGAGGTCTTATTAGTTCATCCGCAGGTCGTCTTCTATAGACGCTTTGTGGATGACCTCTTTCTCCTATGGCAGGGAACAGGTGCCGAATTGAGTTCCTTCCTTGAACATGTTAATGGGTTGAATTGTTTCCTCAAATTTACGATGGATTATTCGAACAAATCCATCGATTTTTTAGATGTCACTATAACCCGTGAAGGTAGTTTTTACAATACCAATGTTTTTAGGAAGAAATGCCATAGAACATCATTTCTGCAAGCGGATAGCATGCATCATCCCAGAACTTTCGCTAATGTAGTTAAAGGACAAGGTCTGAGGATTTCTAGACTTTGTTCCAATGATGTTTCTTTTCATCAGGAACTAAGTAAATTGAGTAGTGATGTATGCAGGAGGGGTTATGATCATACAGTAGTTGAGAAGGTTTGTAATGATGTGGTTAAGCTGAGGGATAGTAGGGGTAAGCCCTACTATTCAGATCATGAGTATGTATATAAGAGGAAGTCCTGTGACATTGGCAATACACAGCGATAGCCATACCGTATGTTAAGAATCTGGAGATAATTCAAAAGGCAATAACAAACAATTGGAATATTTTAACTGTGGACAAGGAAGTTTGTAAGATTGTAGGGAATTGTCCACAATATGTTTTAATAACTCTAAGAGTCTAAAACAGCAGCTGTGTTTTCCTAATTTATCTACCATGAATGTGCTGAATAATTCAGTAATTGATCTAGGAACCAGAAGGTGTGGTTCTTGCCCTCAATGTTCTTATGTGGACCTGTCTAGATTCTTCAGGAATTCCAACGATGGTAAACTCTGGCAGATTAGGTGCCAGGCGGACTGTAATACTAGGAATCTTGTGTATGTAGCTACCTGCCAGAGATGTTTTATGTTTTATGTGGGTAAGACCAATCGTTCTCTGAGAGAACGCATTCGGGACCACTTGTATTGTTTCAACAGACAGGATAGTTGTAGTGCAATTTCCAGACATATGCTGCAGTTTAATCAACATACTTTTATGTTTCAAGTGTTACATGTCCAGAGAGAGAATCTAAGGGGGGGGGACCTAGTTAATCAAACTGAATTATCAGAGACTGAGTGGATTCTACGTCTTGCTGCTCACAGGGGGAGAGGTCTTAATGACTCCGTCCCTTTGAGACCATACTTGAAGAATAGATCCATTAAATGATAGATTCTATTTGATGTTTAGTGCTTGATATATGTATAGTATCGATTTAAGTATATATTTTAATTATTTTAAAGGGTCAATATATCTATTCAGGCTAGTATTGGCATGATGTTATATTCAGGATTCAATATAAATATCATTTAGAATATGACAGTTAGGTATAGTGTGCCTCCTACAGTTTGAATAGTTAAACGGCAGACTGGCAATAGATTTATGTAGTATATTATGATAGTATTGTAGGGTCTGCCTGGGAGCGTTTTATCATTCTATAATGGTTTTAATGTGGGTACCATTTGGGATTGATTATGCGATATGATGCGCTACTGAGAGTCTCTAAATGGTAGGCTAATATTGGAATTCTTCTAGTATGAAATGATAGTACTACAAGGGCTATTTGGGAATGTTTTATTTTTATCTCATTTTACAATGTGTTTTTAAGTGAATATCCACGTATATATGTTGTGTTTTTTGATAGGAATTTTATTTTTGCTATTTTTTGACAATGCTTAGTTTGATATGTTTATTGTGCTCGTAAATGATTTACGGAAGATCTTTTGCTGCTTCATTTGAGTGTATGGCTCTTTAATTTACAAGGGAAATGATGTCATTAGATTAGGAAGTGATGTGTTTTAAATCTGTTATATAATGATGCAAGATAACTGTTTGTTTGTAACATCTGATGAAGCAGGGACACCTGTGAAAGCGCTAACGTCAATAAAGGAAAAGATTTTTGTACTATTAACATCGTGCTTCTTTTTGGAGTTTCGTTGGCTTTTGAATTACTAGAAGTGGAGTTTTGGCAGTATCTTCCAGCTGGGTTTGTTTTGCTGATATCACATCTTGGGATCTGTTCGTGTTGTTTTTTCATATATATATATATATATACAGTTTTTTAACTAATGCTATATATCTAGGTAATTATGTGATATTTGTGTATATTTTTAATATTTTTTATCAATTCTAGTTATCAAGTTTTTTACTTTAAAGCAGTACATCAGCTAGATATTTTAGTTTATTTTCAATGTCCTTTTTGTTTTTAATGCTTGGCTCTTTAAATTTTTGGTAGTTTATTCATTTTCTTAATTGATGCTTGTATAAATTAACTTAAGTGGAATGTTTTTTTTTTTAGTTCTGAGGAAGTCTGCAAGTTATTTGGATGAAAACACGTGTATAAGTTCAGTGGGATATATATATATATATATATATATATATAAAATCAGCTATATAGGGGCACTGACTCGTGTATGCAGGAATGATCTTATTTTCTGCTTTGTATATAGGAGTCTTCTGGTATATGGGGGCACTGACCCATGTATGCAGAAATGATGTTACCTTCTGCTTTGTATATAGTAGTTGTTAGGTATATGGGGGCACTGACCCGTGTATTCAGGAATGTCTTGCCTTCTGCTTTGTATATAGGAGTTATCAGTTATATGGGGCACTGAACCATGTATGCAGGACTGATCTTACCTTCTGCTTTGTATACTGGAGTCTTCAGGTATATGGGAGCACTGAACCATGTATGCAGGAATGATCTTATCATCTGCTTTGTATATAGGAATCTTCAGGTATATGGTACACTGACCTGTACTTGCAGAAATTATCTTACCTTCTGCTTTGTATATAGGAGTCTTTAGGTATATGGGGCATATCTTACCAACTGCTTTGTATATAGGGGTCTTCAGGTATATGAGGCATTGACCTGTACATGCAGGAATGATCTTACCTCCTATTTGATATAGGAGTCTTCAGGTATATGGGGGCACTGACCTGTGTATGCAGGAATGATATAACCTTACGCTTTGTATATAGTAGTCATCAGTTATATGTGTGCACTGACCTGTGTATGTAAGAATGATCTTACCTTCTGCCCAGTATATAGGAATATTCAGGTATATGTGGGCACTGACCTGTACATGCAAGAATGATTTTACCTTCTGCTTTTTATATAGGAGTCTTCAGGTATATGGGACCACTGAGCCATGTATGCAGGAATGATCTTACCTTTTATTGTATATACGTGTATTCAGGTATACAGGGGCACTGATCCGTATATGCAGGAATGCTCTTACCTTCTGCTTTGCATATAGGAGTCTTCAGATATATGGGGGCACTGACCAATGTATGCAGCAATGATCTTACCTTCTGCTTTGTATATAGGAGTCTTCAGGTATATGAGAGCACTGACCCATGTATACAGGAATGATCCTGCCTACTGCTTTTTATATAGGAGTGTTCAGGTATATGGGGGCACTGACATGTACATGCAGGAATGATCTTACCTTCCACTTTGTATATAGGAGTCTTCAGGTATATGGAGCACTGAACCATGTATGAAGGAATGATCTTTCCTTTTGCTTTGTATATTGGAGTCTTCAGGAATATGGGAGCACTGGACCATGTATGCAGGAATGATCTTACCTTTTGCTTTGTATATTGGAGTCTTCAGGAATACGGGAGCACTGGACCATGTATGCAGGAATGATCTTACCTTCTGCTTTATATATAGGAGTCTTCAGGTATATGGGGCATTGACCTGTACTTGCAGGAATGATCCTGCTTTCTGCTGTGAATGTAGGAGTGTTCAGGTATTTGTGGCCACTGACCTATACATGCAGGAATGTTCTTACCTTCTGCTTTAAATATAGGAGACCTCAGGTATATGGGGCCACTGAACCATGTATGCAGGAATGATCTTACCTTATGCTTTGTAAATAGGAATCTTCAGATATATGGGGGCATTGACCCGTATATGTAGAAATGATCTTTCCTTCTGCTTAATATAGGTGTCTTCAGGTATATGGGAGCACTGAACCATGTATGCAGGAATGATCTTACCTTCTGCTTTTGTATATAGGAGTCTTCAGGTATATGGGGGCACTGACCTGTACATGCAGCAATGATCTTACTTTCTGCTTTGAATATAGGAGTCTTCAGGTATATAAGGCACTGACCCATGTATACAGGAATGATCCTACCTACTGCTTTGTATATAGGAGTCTTCAGGTATATGGGGGCACTGACATGTACATGCAGGAATGATCTTACCTTCCACTTTGTATATAGGAGTCTTCAGGTATATGGGTCACGGACCCATATATGCAGGTATGTTATTACCTACTGCTTTGTATATAAAAGTCTGCAGATATATGGGGGCACTGAGAGTACATGCAGGAATGATCTTACCTTCTGCTCTGTATGTAGGAGTCTTCAGGTATATGGCGGCACTGACCCGTGTATGCAGGAATGATCTTAACTTCTACTTTTTATATAAGAGTCTTCAGGTATATGAGGGCTCTGACCCATGAATGCGGGGATGTTCTTAACTTCTTCTTTGTACATATGAGTCTTCAGGTATATGGGGGCATTGACCCATGTATGTAGGAATGATCTTACCTTCTGCTTTGCATATAGAAGTCTTTGGGTATATGGGGGCACTGACCCATGTATGCAGCAATGGTCTACCTTCTGCTTTGTATATATGAGTCTTCAGGTATATGGGGGCACTGACCCATGTATGCAGGAATGATCTTACCTTCTGCTTTGCATATAGGAGTCTTCAGATGTATGGGGACACTGACCCATACATGCAGGAATAATCTGACCTTTTACTTTGCATATTGTAGTCTTTAAGTATATTTGGGCACTGAACCTTGTATGCAAAAATGCTCTTACCTTCTGCTTTGTATATAGGAGTCTTCAGGTATATATGGGGGCACTGACCTATGTATGCAGAAATGATCTTTCCTTGTGCTTGGATATAGCAGTTTTCAGGTATATGGGGGCACTAACCCGTGTATGCTGGAAGCATCTTATATTCTGCTTTGTATATAGGAGTCTTCAGGTATATGGGGCACTGACCTCTACTTGCAGAAATGATCTTACCTTGTGCTTTGTATATAGGAGTCTTTAGGTATATGGGGGCACTGACCCATACATGCAGGAACGATCTTACCTTCTGTTTTGTACACAGGGGTCTTCAGGTATTTATGGCATTGACCTGTACATGCAGGAATGATCTTCACTCCTATGTGTATATACAAGTCTTCATGTATATGGGGGCACTGACCTGTGTATGCAGGAATGATATAACCTTATGCTTTGTATATAGTAGACTTATGATATATGGGTGCACTGACCAGTGTATGTAGGAATGATCTTACCTTCTGCTCTGTATATAAGAGTCTTCAGGTATATGTGGGCACTGACCTATACATGCAAGAATGATCTTACCTTCTTATTTGTATATAGCCGTCTTCACATATATGGGGGCACTGACCCATATATGCAGACATGATCTTTCCTTCCGCTTGATATAGGAATCTTCAGGTATATGAGGGCACTGACCTGTACCTGCAGGAATGATCTTACCTTCTGCTTTGTATATAGGAGACTTCAGGTATATGGTGGCACTGACCTGTACATGCAGCAATGATTTTACCTTCTGCTTTGAATATAGGAATCTTGAGGTATATGGGGCACTGACCCGTGTATGCAGGAATGATCCTACCTACTGCTTTATAAATAGAAGTCTTCAGGTATATGGGGGCACGGACCCATATATGCAGGAATGTTATTACCTACTGCTTTGTATATAACAGTCTGCAGGTATATGGGGGCACCAATAGAACATGCAGGAATGATCTTACCTTCTCCTCTGTATGTAGGAGTCTTCAGGTATATGGGTGCACTGACCGCTGTATGCAGGAATGATCTTACCTTCTGCTTTGTATATAGGAGTCTTCAGGTATATGGGGGAAATGACCCATGTATGCAGGAATGATCTTAACTTCTGCTTTTTCTATAAGAGTCTTCAGGTATATGAGGGCTCAGACCCATGAATGCGGGAATGTTCTTAACTTCTTCTTTGTACATAGGAGTCTTCAGTTATCTGGGGACACTGACCAGTACATGCAGGAATTACCTTACCTTCTGCTTTGTATATAGGAGTCTTCAGGTATATGGGGGCACTGACCTATGTATGCAGGAATGATCTTACCTTCTTTTTTGTATATAGGAGTCTGGGTATATGGGGGCACTGAACCATGTATGCAGCAATGATCGTACCTTCTGCTTTGCATATAGGAGTCTTCATGTATATGGGGATACTGACGCGTACATGCAAGAATAATCTTTCTAATTTGTATATAGGAGTCTTTAGGTATATGGGGGCACGGACCCATGAATGCAGACATGCTCTTACCTTCTGCATTGTATATAGGAGTGTTCAGGTACATCTGTGCACTAACCCGTGTATGGAGAAATGATCTGACCTTTTTATTTGTATATAGGAGTCTTCAGGTATATGGGGGCACTGACCAATGTATGCAGAAATTATCTTTCCTTGTGCTTGGATATAGGAGTTTTCAGGTATATGGGGGCACTGACCCGTGTATGCAGGAAAGATCTTACCTTCTGCTTTGTATATAGGAGTCTTCAGGTATATGGGACACTGACCTGTACTTGCAGGAATGATCTTACCTTCTGCTTTGTATATAGGAGTCTTTAGGTATATGGTGGTCCTGACCTGTACATGCAGGAATGATCGTATTTTCTGTTTTGTATACAGGAGTCTTCAGGTATATGGGGGCACTGACCTGTGTATGCAGGAATTATATAATCTTATGCTTTGTATATAGTAGTCTTCCGATATATGGGTGCACTGATCCGTGTATGTAGGAATGATCGTACCTTCTGCTCTGTATATAGGAGTTTTCAGGTATGCATGGGCACTCACCTATACATGCAGGAATGATCTTACCTTCTGCTTTATATTTAGGAGTCTTCAGGTGTAAGGGGCCACTGAACCGTGTATGCAGGAATGATCTTACCTTCTTATTTGTATATAAGTGTCTTCAGGTATATGGGGGCACTGATCTGTGTATGCAGGAATGTGCTTACCTTCTACTTTGTATATAGGAGTCTTCAGATATATGGGGGCACTGACCCATATATGCAGAAATGATCTTTACTTCTTCTTGATATAGGAGTCTTCAGGTATATGGGTGCCCTGACCCATGTATGCAGGAATGATCTTACCTTCTGCTTTGTATATAGGAGTCTTTAGGTATATGGTGGTCCTGACCTGTACATGCAGGAATGATCTTATTTTCTGTTTTGTATACAGGAGTCTTCAGGTATATGGGGGCACTGACCTGTGTATGCAGGAATTATATAATCTTATGCTTTGTATATAGTAGTCTTCCGATATATGGGTGCACTGATCCGTGTATGTAGGAATGATCGTACCTTCTGCTCTGTATATAGGAGTTTTCAGGTATACATGGGCACTCACCTATACATGCAGGAATGATCTTACCTTCTGCTTTATATTTAGGAGTCTTCAGGTGTAAGGGGCCACCGAACCGTGTATGCAGGAATGATCTTACCTTCTTATTTGTATATAAGTGTCTTCAGGTATATGGGGGCACTGATCTGTGTATGCAGGAATGCTCTTACATTCTACTTTGTATATAGGAGTCCTCAGGAATATGGGGGCACTAATCCGTGTATGCAGGAATGTGCTTACCTTCTACTTTGTATATAGGAGTCTTCAGATATATGGGGGCACTGATCTGTGTATGCAGGAATGCTCTTACATTCTACTTTGTATATAGGAGTCTTCAGATATATGGGGGCACTGACCCATATATGCAGAAATGATCTTTACTTCTTCTTGATATAGGAGTCTTCAGGTATATGGGTGCCCTGACCCATGTATGCAGGAATGATCTTACCTTCTGCTTTTTTATATAGGAGTCTTCAGGTATATGGGGGCACTGACATGTACATGCAGGAATGACCTTACCTGCTGCTTTGTATATAGGAGTCTTTAGGTATATGGGTGCACGACCCTTTGTATGCAGGAAATATCTTACCTTATGCTTTGTATAATGGAGTCTTCAGAAATGTGGGGCACTAACCCGTGTATGTAGGAATGATCTTACCTTCTGCTTTTGTATATAGGAGTCTTCAGGTATATGGGGGCACTGACCTGTACATGCAGCAATGATCTTACTTTCTGCTTCGTATATTGGAGTCTTCAGGTATATGGGGCACTGACCCATGTATGCAGGAATGATCTTACCTTCTGCTTTGTATATATGAGTCTTTAGGTATATGGGGGCACTGACCCGTACATGCAGGAATGATCTTACCTTTTGCTTTGTATATAGGAGTTTTCAGGTGTATGGGGAGTTGACCTGTGCATGCAGGAATGATCTTCCCTCCTATTTGTATATATGAATCTTCAGGTTTATGGGGGCACTGACCTGTGTATGCAAGAATAATATAACCTTATACTTTGTATATAGTAGTCGTCAGGTATATGGGTATATGCAGGAATTATATAATCTTATGCTTTGCATATAGTGGTATCTTCTGCTCTGTATATTGGAGTCTTCAGGTATATGTGGGCATTGACCTGTTCATGCAGGAATTATCTTACCTTCTGTTATATATATATAGGAGTCTTCAGGTATTTGGGGCCACTGAACCATGTATGCAGGAATGATTTTACCTTATTATTTGTATATAGGCATCTTAAGGTATATGGGGGCACGGATCCGTGTATGCAGGAATGCTCTTGCCTTCTGCTTTGTACATAGGAGTCTTCAGATTTATGGGTGTACTGATCCATGTATGAAGAAATGATGTTTCCTTTTGCTTGGATATAGTAGTCTTCAGGTATATGGGGGCAATGACCCCGTATATGCAGGAATGATCTTACCTTCTTCTTTGTATATAGGAGTCTTCAGGTATATGAGGGCACTGACCCGGGAATGTTCTTACCTTCTGCTTTGTACATAGAAGTCTTCAGGTATATGGTGGCACTGACCAGTACATGCAAGAATGATCTTACTTTCTGCTTTTTATATAGGAGTCTTTAGGTTTATGGAGGCAATGACTTGTGTATGCAGGAATGATCTTATCCTTTGCTTTATATATAGGAGTCTTCAGGTAAAAGGGGCACTTACCACTTACCTCTACATGCAGGAATGACCATAACTTCTTTTTTGTATATAGGAGTCTTCAGGTATATGGGGGCACTGACCCGTGTATTCAGGAATGATCTTGCCTTTTGCTTTTTATATAGGAGTCTTCAGTTATATGTGGGCATGGACCAGTAAATGCAGGAAATATCTCACCTTCGGCTTTGTATATAGGAGTCTTTAGGTATATGGGGACACTGACCCATGTATGCAGGAATGATCTTACCTTCTGCTTTGTATATAGGAGTCTTCAGGTATATGGGGCACAGAACCATGTGTGCAGGAATGATTTTACCTTCTGCTTTGTATATAAAAGTCTTCAGGTATATGGGGGCACTGACCAGTACATTCTGCAATGATCTTACCTTCAGCTTGGATATAGGAGTCTTCAGGTAAATGGGGGTACTGACCCATGTTTACAGGAATGATCTTACCTTCTGCTTTGTATATAGGAGTCCTCAGGTATATGGTGGCACTGACCTGCACATGCAGCAATAATCTTAACTACTACTTTGTATATAGGAGTCTTCAGGTATATGGGGGCACGGACCTGTACATGCAGCAATGATCTTACCTTATGCTTTCTATGTAGGAGTCTTCAGATATATGTGTTCACTGACCTGTACATGCAGCAATCATCATACCTTCTGCTTTTTATATAAGAGTTTTCAGGTATATGGGGGCAATGACCTGTACACGCAGGAATGATCTTAGCTTCTGCTTTGTATATAGGAGTTAGGTATATGGGTCCACTGCATACCAGTCAACCTGGAAACATCAAAAATCTGGACAAGGCCCATGAAAAGTAGGTACAAATTTGTACGCTGGTTAACATCTAATTTGCATACATAATTACATAACCCCACCCAATCCAATGAGATTGTGAGATATCAACTTTCAAATGCAAACTGATGAACAGACAACCAAAATATGGCACCAGAGTCCCCCTGCAGCCATTCCAATGCCCCATTACCTGGCGATTTCTCACCATTTACCATAAACACTAATGTGTGCATACTGCTTTACTTCTACAGTGCTTATTTGGATTTTATTTTTACATTTTGCTGCACAACAATGCACAAACACTAACAGGCATATCCTAAACAAAACATTACTGTTTCACAATGAAAATAGATTTGGCATTAAAACTTCTCATCCCTTGAAACTCACATTCATTGAAATAGCATTGAAACCCACACACCACATCCAAAGAAAATGCATCTGGCCAGTGGCACACAAAACCAGAAACATACATGTGTTCTTTTCTTTGATACACCTTCCTGACTTTATTAAGTCATATTCCTTGTATAATACAGCACACTTGTTAGACAGAACACATTTTAAATTTATTGTTTGAACATCTATCCAATAGGCTGTAATATAGGCAATGCAACAAAATGCATGAACCAATAATGACAAAACTGCCCAATTCAGAACATTTCCATCATAAAAGTTTACTTCCACACCCACACTATAAATAGAATGACAGTAGTGTAAGCCATAGGCATCTTGCACAGATTCTTGCACTTATTTTCAACTTCAGGTTGTTTTTTTTGGGGGGGAGGGGCAAAAGGTAAAAAAACAGACACATTTTAAAAATTGCTTGTATAATTTTGGAACGTTACTAGAATAAAATGTGTTACCACCATGCATGTCACTGGCAATACTTGAACCCAGGACCCTATGCATTACAGTCAGAGCAACATACCACTATGCCAAATCAGCAGTTTCCTGAAAAAAAGGGAGACTGAAACTTAATGACTATCATTTAGTGATTTCAGTTCTCTCTTCTCACCATAGATCTCAACCTCTTAGCACAAAAAACCTGGACAAACAGTGCCAATAATGGGGGAATACAAAATCAGTTCTCACTTCTCACGATAGCACTCAACTCTTAGAACAAAATCCTGAACAAAGCTTACAAGTGGTGGTGGCTAGAGACTTACCAGGGACACATTTTAAACATTGATTGTATAATTTTGGAAAGCTGCTAAAATAAAATGTTGTGTTACCACCATGCATTTCACTGGCAAGCCTTGAACTCAAGCCCATATGCACTACAGTCAGAGCAACATACCACTATGCCAAATCAGCAGTCCCCTAAAAACAGGAAGACTGAAACTTAATGGCTTTCATGTAGTGAATTCAGTTCTCACTTCTCACCATAGCTCTCAACTCTTAGCACAAAAAACATGGACAAACAACAAAGCCAAAAATGGGTGAATAGAAATTCTGTTCACTCCTCACCATAGGCTTAGCTCTCAACTCTTAGCACAAAAAAATCTAGACAAAGCTCAGAGATGGTGGTGGCTAGGGACTATAGTCTCTTTTTACCATGTACCAAATGTACAGGGTTTGAGCCTGAATACTTGTAGCCACAAGATGTATTACTTGGTGGCATTTACACATACAACACACACACACACACACACACACACACACACACACACACACACACACACACACACACACACACACACACACACACACACACACACACACACACACACACACACACACACACACACACACACACACACACACACACCTTGAGTCCAAACCTGTTACATCACTTGAGTTCCCCATTCCATTCCCGGCTGCTGAAATAAATACAGTCTCACTCTTGAAACGAAATAAACCCGCTGCTGCTATATCCAATCTCGCTCTCCTTACTCGACCCAAGCATAAAATCCAAAATTCTAGCATAACCCTCGGCGCAGCTGCTGCTAATAAAATGAAATAAATCCAATCTTGCTCTTCTGTTTGTGAGTGCATTGCCCCAAACATAAACAATAACATTTCCTGCTTGCTCCATTTCCCGCTCACATTTGCGGCCAAAAATGATGACGTGAGCTCAAGGAGCTCAATTCTGACTGGGTGATGGCCGTGATGGAGCTAACGTCATCATGCACGTGATGACATGAGCTCCGACAGCACGATATTTGAAAAAAATAAAGAAAACAATCGGTAATGAAGGGGTGCCACTCAGGAATCATGACACCCCTTCATTTGGACCACAAAACTCGGTAAAAAGCAAGTAATTCGGTATGGTTGAAAGGTGTTGTCCACTGACCCATACATGCAGGAATGATCTTACCTTCTGCTTTGTACATCGGAATCTTCAGGTATATGGGTGCACTGACCCGTGTATGCAGGAATGATCTTACCTTCTGCTTTGTATGCAGGAGTCTTCAGGTATATGGGGCATTGACCTGTTCATGCACAAATGATCTTACTTTATGCTTTGTATATCGGAGTCTTCAGGTATATGGGGCACTGAGCTATACTTGCAGGAATGATCTTACCTTCTGCTTTATATATAGGAGTCTTTAGGTATATGGGTGCACTGACCCGTGTATGCAGGAATGATACCATGTAGCTTACACACAACACACACACACACACACACACACACACACACACACACACACACACACACACACACACACACACACAAACACTCTCACACTCCAAACCTGTTACATCGCATGAGTTCCCCATTCCGTTTCTGGCTCCTGAAATAAATCCAATCTCACTCTTGAAACAAAATAAACCCGCTGCTGCTAAATCCAGTCTCGCTATCCTGAGTTGCCCCAAACATAAAATCCAAAATGCTAGCATTTCCCTCGGCCCGGCTGCTGCTAATAAAACAAAATAAATCCAGTCTTGCTCTCCTGCTGGCGATTGCATTGCCCCAAACATAAACGCTAACATTTCCTGCTTAAAAACCTGTTACATCGCATGAGTTCCCCATTCCGTTTCTGGCTCCTGAAATAAATCCAATCTCACTCTTGAAACAAAATAAACCCGCTGCTGCTAAATCCAATCTCGCTATCCTGAGTTGCCCCAAACATAAAATCCAAAATGCTAGCATTTCCCTCGGCCCGGCTGCTGCTAATAAAACAAAATAAATCCAGTCTTGCTCTCCTGCTGGCGATTGCATTGCCCCAAACATAAACGCTAACATTTCCTGCTTGCTCTGTTTCCCGCTTACTTTTGCAGCCGGAAATGACGTGAGCTCAAGGTGCTCAATTCCGATTGGCTGATAGCCCTGATGGAGCTGACATCATCATACACATGATGATATGAGCTGCGACAGCACGATATTTGAAAAAAAAAAAAAAAATCAGAAATGAAGGGGTGCCACTCGGGAATCGTGGCACCCCTTCATTTGGACCCCAAAACCTGGTAAAAACAGAGTAATTCAGTATGGTTGAGAGGTCTGGTCCACTGACCCATATATGCAGGAATGATCTTGCCTTCTGCTTTGTATATAGGAGTCTTCAGGTATATGGGTGCACTGACCCGTGTATGCAGGAATGATATTACCTTCTGCTTTGTTTGCAGGAATGTTCAGATATATGTGGCATTGACCTGTACATGCACGAATGATCTTACCTTCTGCTCTGTATATAGGAGTCTTCAAGTGTATGGCGATAATGACTGTTGTATGCAGGAATGGAATAAGCTTATGCTTTGTATATTGTAGTCTTCAGGTATATGGGGGCACTCAACTATGTATGCAGGAATGATCTTACCTTCTGCTCTGTATATAGGAGTCTTCAGGTTTATGTGGGCACTGACCCGTACATGCAGGAATGAACTTACCTTCTGCTTTATATATAGGAGTCTTCAGGTATACTGGGGCACTGACCCATTTATGCAGGAATATTCTTACCTTCTGCTTTGTATATAGGAGTCTTCATGTATATGGGTGCACTGACCTGTACATGCAGGAATGAACTTACCTTCTGCTTTGTATATAGAAGTCCTCAGGTATATGGGTGCACTGACCCGTGTATGTAGGAATGATCTTAACTTCTGCTTTGTATATATTAGTCTTCAGGTATATGAGGGCTATGATCCGTGAATGTGGGAATGTTCTTACCTTCAGCTTTGTATATAGGAGTCTTCAGGTATATGGGGCCACTGACCTGTACATTCAGGAATGATATTACCTTCTGCTTTGTACATAGGAGTCTTCAGATATATGAGGGCTCTGACCCGTGAATACGGGAAAGTTCTTACTTTCTGCTTTGTATATTGGAGTCTTCAGGTATATAGGAGCACTGGACCGTGTATGCAGGAATGATCTTACCTTCTGCTTTGTATATAAAAGTTTTCTTGTATATGGGGGCACTGACGTGTACAGGTCTATATTAGAGCACCGAACTTTCAAATTTTCGAGTGTTCTAATATCGACCCATTATCAGCGAATTCTGAAAATATCGAAGAAACAGAAAACCAAATTTTTTCCTAGAGAAAAAATTTGGTTGTCTGTTTCTGTTGCTTCGGTATTTTCAGCACTGTGGTGGAAAGTTACGGGTCAAGTTCAGGTAAGTGTGCGATTGTGTGCACATGAGGGTTAGGGCGGGTTAGGTGAGTTAGGGTTAGGGCGTGGGTCAGGTAAGTGTGCGATTATGTGGATGTGAGGGTTAGGGTGCGGGTGAGGTGACTGAGCGATAGTGACGGACCTTAGGGTTAGGGTTTGGGTTAAGGTAAGTGGATAGTTAGTGGTGTATGTATAGTTTAGTGTAGGGTTAGGTGTAAGAGTTTAGGTGTATTTGTGTGGATTGCTGTTTGTTTGGTGTGCTTGTGTTGTGTGTATGTGTTTTGGAACAGCAATTTTTTTCCCTAGGAAAAAATTCACTGTTCTGTATGTTCGATATTTAAAATTTTCGATTCATAGGGTTCGATATTAGAACACTCAAATTTTTGAAAGTTCAGTGTTCTAATATAGACCCACCTGTACATGCAGCAATGATCTTGCTTTCTGCTTTGTATATAGGAATCTTCAGGTATATGGGGGCCTTGACCTGTACATGTAGGAATGATCTTACCTTCTGCTTTATATACAGGAGTTTTCAGGTATATGGGGGCACTGACCCATGTATATAGGAATGATCTTACCTTCTGCTTTGTATATAGGAGTCTTCAGGTAAATGGGTGCACTGACACATGTATGCAGTAATGATATTACCTTCTGCTTTGTATATAGGAGTCTTCAGGTATATGCAACAGTGACCTGTGCTTGCAGGAATGATCTTACCTTCTGCTTTGTATATAGGAGACTTCTGGTATATGGGTCATTGACCTGTACATGCAGGAATGATCTTACTCCCTATTTGTATATAGGAGTCTTCAAGTATATGGGTGCACTGAGCTGTGTATGCAGGAATGATATAACCTTATGCTTCATATATAGTAGTCTTCAGGTATATGGGTGCACTGACCCATGTATGTAGGAATGATCTTACTCTTACTTGCTCTGTATATAGGAGTCTTCAGGAATATAGGAGCACTGGCCAGTGCATGCAAGAATGATCTTACCTTTTGCTTTGTATATAGGAGTCTTCAGGTATATGGGTGCGCTGACCTTTACATGCAGCAATGATCTTACCTTCTGCTTTGTATATAAGAGTCTTCGGGTATATGGGTGCACTGACATGTGTATGCAGGAATGATCTTACCTTTTGCTTTGTATATAGGACACTTCAGGTCTATGCGGCCACTGACCCATACATGCAGGAATGATCTTACTTTCTGCTTTGTATATAGGAGTCTTCAGGTATTTGGGGCATTGACCTGTACATGCAGGAATGATCTTACCTTCTACTTTGTAGGAGTCTTCGGGTATATGGGGGCAATGACCTGTGTATGCAGGAATGATATAGGTTCATAGGTAGGTACTAGGCTATCTGCCCAAAGGCTTTTATAAGCCTAGCCGGAATTGTGTTGGCTTTCGCCATCCCCTTAGATTAGTTCCCTGCGCCTCTGTCCAGCTGAGCCATTGAAGTGATGCCTGGGGTAAACTTTCTATTTCCAATCCACTCATCAAGGTTTCTCTTGAAGAGTGTTAGTGAGTAGCTCTGCCTAATGTAGACTGGAATCTTGTTCCAGATCATGGGAAGTCTATGGGACAGGAATCTATCCCTCTGGCACGACCTATTTATTGTTGTGGTGAGGTTTAGATCCCTAGAGCATGTGGCTTGAGGGGATATGGTTTTCTTTAGGTGGAGCATGTCCATCAATTCTGGGTTGGACATGGCCTTGTATGTCAGGCATAGATCACTCTGAGTAGGCGATATGCAACTGAGTACAGCTGTAGTTTCTTCAGTCGAGCTGCATTAGACATCTGTTTGAGGCCAGTGATCCTCTTGGTGAGATACTTCTTTGGTTTTTCCAGCTGTTACAGTTGTCTTGTAAGGTACATCCCAAATGGGGTGTTGTAATCTATGATGGGTCTGATGAGTGATGTGTAGAGGGGCAAAATGACCTCTTTTGATCTGGATGCAAACCCTTTTGTGATTAGGTGGGCCACATAGAAGGATTTTCTAACCACTATGGCAATGTGATTATCAAAGGAGAGATTACTATCTACTTGGGTCCCCATATCCCTTATAATGTCTTCCGTATTTAGGGGGCAACCACCCATGTGGTAGTTTGTGGGTACTTTGTTTTTTCCAAAGGGGATGACTATGTACTTTTTGGCATTTTGCTTGAGGGCATGGTTTTGACACCAAGTATTTGTCTCAGTGAGACCTTTTTGGAGGATGTCTATGTCAGCCAGAGAGTCAATTATAGCCCCTAGTTTGCAGTCGTCTGCAAACTTGGTCAGCCATAGACCTCTTGTGCTTGCCTGTACCTCTGCGAAGTATATGCCGAACAGGAGGGGTCCTAGGCCTAAGCCCTAGGGAACACCACTTGTAACTGGTTTAGAGTCAGAATTATCTCCTGCAACTCTTACCATGTGGGTTCTGTCTGTGAGCCAGTTGACAACCCATCTCGTGACATAGGGGTTTATGTTCAGGCTGGTTAGCTTGTCTATAATACCAGAATGGGGAATGGTGCCAAAGGCCTTTGTGAGGTCTAGGTAGGATGTGTGGACCACCTTTCCCTCATCTATAGCCTTGGTAACTGTCTCAAAGAAGTCCACCAGGTTTAGGAGGCATGATCTGCCCTTAACAAAGCCGAACTGGGTAGGGTCCAGTGTTTGGAGGTTCCCAATGTCTCTGTTAATGAGATCCATGACGATGTGCTCCATAGCCTTGAAGACCAAGTTAGTCAGGCTTATAGGGCGATAGTTCCCGGGGTCTGTTGTGGCTCCACCTTTTTGGAGCAGAATAACCATTGCTGTGCGCCACTCTCTGGGCACACAGCCTGTGGAAAGGCTGAGTTTGAACAGTGTATTTAGTTGAGGGATTAGATCATCTTTGAGCTTATTTAGGATGCAGCCTGGGACACCGTCCGGTCCCATTAATGCTGTGTTTTTGGCTTTGGAGAGGGCTATTTTAACCTGAGTGTCTGTGATTTCAGGGGAACTACATTATTCTGGTATGATTATGGGCCCTTTTGGGGGGTGAGAGGGGGGTGAAGTTTGCACTGAACCTGTCTGCCAGGATGTTGGTGATATTGGTCGGTTCAGTGTATTTTGTGCCATTCTGCACTAACTCTGAGCAGATATGAGAACTGCCACTTTAATTCTTGACATAGTTAAAGAATTCCTTGTGGTTATCTTTGGAGTCCTTGGTAATTTTTCTTTCAAAGCTAGCCTTGGATGATTTTATGAGGGATGACAATTTCTTGCTGATACTGATCAGGGATGTCTTACCTTCTTGGGATTTTACTCTTTTCTGCACTAGTTTCCTCCTTCTGTTGTATAGCTTGTTTATGGCAGGGGTCCACCAGACTGGTTTCCTTTTCTTGGAGGAGTGAGTCTTTGTTTTGCTTGGGATAGCATGATCCATGCATTCTTGTAGGTGCCTGTAGAGTGTATTAATAAAGGATTTTGCAGCTTGGGCAGCATTATCCTTTAGCATGGGGCCTTTGAAACTTTCCACCTCGGTCTTAAGTAATGTGAAGTTTGCTTTTGAAAGGTTTTTCACGATGGTTTCTTAGACTAGGGGTGGGGGCCGAATGTGGATATCCAGAGTGATTAGCTTATGGTCAGATCTAACCAGCAAGGAGTTGACCTCTGGTGTGGAACACTAGTCGCCCATGTTGGTGATGACCAGGTCCAATATGCTGTCACCTCTGGTGGGGGTGTTGACCAGTTGATCCAGGGCATTTGAGTTTATAAATTCTAGGAAATGTTGGGGAAGGGAGTTAGTACTTGAGTAGTTCTCCAGTTAATGTTTGGGTAATTGAAATCACCTAATATCAGGGTGTTTGGTAGGACCTTTATGTTTCCCAGTGTTTCCAGAAATGCAGAATGGGGGTCCTGGGACATGGTGGGTGATCTGTAGCAAGCTACAATTTGAATTGCAGTTTTGCCCTTTGTTAGTTGCACGTGGATAATTTCTAAAGCATCGTGCTGGGCTACTAACCTGGAGGTGTAGGTATCCATGATGAATAAGGATACTCCAGGTGTAGGTATCCGTGATGAATAAGGATACTCCAGGTGTAGGTATCCGTGATGAATAAGGATACTCCAGGTGTAGGTATCCGTGATGAATAAGGATACTCCAGGTGTAGGTATCTGTGATGAATAAGGATACCACAGTTGTAGGTATCCGTGATGAATAAGGATACTCCAGGTGTAGGTATCCATTATGAATAAGGATACTCCCCTGCCTTATTGTATTTCGGTCCAGGTTTTGTGGCTGAAATGTATGGTATGAGTTGTAGCCTGGTAGTGCTGGGGTGCTCTCTGGAGCCTTAAACCAGGTTTCTGTTACTGCACATATATCACTTTTCTCCATACTGAGGAGTGCCTTGAGTGCGTGCATTTTGAAGTTTAGACTTCTGGCATTAAGCAGTATTACCCTCAGTTTTTTGTTACTTGTGCTATTTACAGTGGTGGGTTTGTATTTTGAGCCTTGCCTAAAAAAGGCAATATGGGGGTGGCAAGAACCTTGGCCAGTATTCGAAAGCCTAAGGGTGACAGGTGCAAGCCGTCTCTAGTGAAGCAACATGGCTTGTCAAGCATGTCATCCCAGGCTGACAGACACTGGATTCCCTTTGAATGACACCAGAAGCTTAGCCAATAGTTGAAATTGATAATTTTTTCTTTATACTGTGGTATCATTCTTGGTGAAGGCAGGATGCTACTCAAAGTCAGGGTCATACCGGCCTGGGCTACATGATCAGAGAGCTCCTCCATGTCTCTTTACATATAGTCCAGGGAGGTACGGCTCAGGCCATTCACACCAACATGGACAATGACAGAGTCATATTTGTACTTGTTCTGGAGTGACCTGAGTGCTTGTGTTATGTGGTAGATCCTGGCACCCGACAGGCACCTAACAGTAACCTTCTCCTTGTTTAGCCTAGTGAGTGGGATGTCAGTGTGCTTGACTATAGAGTCATTTATTACTAGTGTGTTGGGTATGCTATTTTGCCTTAAGGGCTATGATTGCGTGGCACACTGGTTTTGTGAAGTATGTGTATCATGGTTTGTTTTGGGGGGGGTGGAATTTTCTTGGGTGTCTGCTGAAGAGGTCTCTGTTGCTTTTGCAGATTTTTATTTAGAACCTTTGAGTATGTTTTTGTGTATTTATGTGTGTTGTTTGCCGATGCTGGTTTAATAGGTCTAAGTGAGACTGGTGGTGTGATGCAAGTATTTCCCTTCTCCTCTTGACTGTCTGGTCCAGTCTTGGGTTGAGAGAGCTTAGCCTCCAGTTGGGCAGTATAATTGCATCTCTCGCATGTATTAGTGTTTGGTGGTAGGAGGAGAGGGTTGTACATGAGGCAGTTGTAACATTGGCTCATAATGCCCAGATGCACCAGTTGAACCAGAGGGTACACCTGGAACTGCCCTTTGGACATGCCTGGATAGATACAGTGAACTGTTTTACTGATTTGGCTGGTAAGGTCGAATAGAGAGCCTTGTACTTCTCTACAGTATAGGGGGGGTCTATTGCTAAGGTTTATTAGTGCTTGTTTTGAGCAAGTGCCAGGCTAAGTGAATAGTTTGAGTGCTTAAGTTGAAAGTTTGTCTAGTTCCAAGGGAAAAATTGAAACATAGAATTTTTAGAGCCTCGAATAGTTATACCCTAGCTAACCAGCGAGCAAAACCGTGCAAATGCGGGTTTTATAGCAGGGAAATTAAAGAGAGAGAGAGAGATTATCCCTGCTTTGTATATAGGAGTCTTCAGGTATATGGGGGCACTGACCCATGTATGCAGGAATGATCCTACCTACTGCTTTGCATATAGGAGTCTTCAGGTATATGGGGGCACTGACCTCTGTAAGCAGGAATGATCTTAACATCTTCTTTGCATATAGGTGTCTTTGGGTCTATGGGGGCACTGACTCATGTATGCAGGAATGATCCTACCTACTGCTTTGTATATAGAAGGCTTCAGGTATATGGGGGCACTGACCCATGTATGCAGGAATGATCCTACCTACCGGTTTGTATATAAGAGTCTTCAGGTACATGGGGGCACTGACAAATACATGCAGGAATGATGTTACTTTCTGCTTTGTATATAGGTGTCTTCAGGTATATGGGGGCACTGAACCGTATATGCAGGAATGATATTACATACTGCACTGAATATAAGAGTCTTCAGGTATATGGGGTCACTGACCCGTGTATGCAAGAATGCTCTTACCTTCTGCTTTGTATATAGGAGTCTTTTGGTATAAGGAGGCAATGACCCGTTTATGCAGGAATGATCTTATCCACTGCTTTGTATATAAGAGGCTTCAGGTATAAGGGGGCACTTTCCTCCACTTCAGGAATAACCATACCTTCTGTTTTGTAAGAGTCTTTAGGTATATGGGGATACTGACACATGTATGCAGGAATGATCTTACCTTCTGCTTTGTATATTGGAGTCTTCAGGTATATGGGTGCACTGACCTGTGTATGCAGGAATGATCTTCCCTTCTGCTTTGTATATAGGACTCTTCAGGTATATGGGGGAACTGACCTGTGTATGCATGTATGATCTTACCATCTGCTTTGTATTTAGGAGTCTTTAGGTATATGGGGGCACTGACCCATGTATGCAGGAATGATCCTACCTATTGCATTGTATATAGGAGTCTTCAGGTATATGGGGGCACTGACATGTACAAGCAGGAATGATCTTACCATCTGCTTTGTATATAGGTGTCTTCAGGTATATGGGGGCACTGAGTCATGTATGCAGGAGTGATCCTACCTATTGCTTTGTATATAGAAGGCTTCAGGTATATGGGGGCACTGACCTGTACATGCAGGAATGATCCTACCTACTGCTTTGTATATAGGAGTCTTCAGGTATATGGGGGCACTAACATGTACATGCAGGAATGATCTTGCCTTCTGCTTTGTATATAGGAGTCTTCGGGTATATGGGGGCACTGACCAGTGTAAGCAGGAATGATCTTACCATCTGCTTTGCATATAGGTGTCTTCAGGTCTATGGGGGCACTGACTCGTGTATTCAGGAATGATCCTGGGCACTGACTTGTGTATTCAGGAATGATCCTATCTACTGCTTTGTATATAGAGGATTTCAGGTATATGGGGGCACTGACCCGTACATGCAGGAATGATCTTACCTTCTGCTTTTTATATAGGAATTTTCAGGTATATGGGGGCACTGACCCATGTATGCAGGAATGATCCTACCTACTGCTTTGTATATAGGAGTCTTCAGGTATATGGGGGCACTGACAAATACATGCAGGAATGATCTTACTTTCTGCTTTGTATTTAGGAATCTTCAGGTATATGGGGGCACTGACTCATGTATGCAAGAATGGTCTTATTTTTGGCTTTGTATATAGGACTCTTTAGGTATAAGGAGGCAGTGACCAGTTTATGCAGGAATGATCTTATCCTCTGCTTTGTATATAAGAGGCTTCAGGTATAAGGGGGCATGCATGCCTCTACATGCAGGAATAACCATACCTTCTGTTTTGTAAGAGTCTTCAGGTAAATGGGGACACTGACACGTGTATCCAGGAATGATCTTACCTTCTGCTTTGTATATATTCATCTTCAGGTATTTGGGTGCACTGACCTGTGTATGCAGGAATGATCTTAACTTCTGGTTTGTATATAGGACTCTTCAGGTATATGGGGGCACTGAACCGAATATGCAGAAATGATATTACCTACTGCTTTGAATATAGGAGTCTTCAGGTATATGGGGGCACTGACTGCTGTATGCAGGTATAATCTTACCTTCTGCTTTGTATATAGGAGTCTTCAGGTATATGGGGGCACTGACCCATGTATGCAGGAATGCTCTTTCCTTCTGCTTTGTGTACAGGAGTCTTCAGGTATATGGGGGCACTGACCCGTGTATGCAGGAATGCTCTTACCTTCTGCTTTGTGTATAGAAGTATTCAGTCATATGGGGCCACTGAACCTTACATGGCGGAATGATCTTACCTTCTGCCTTGTATATAGGAGTCTTCAGATATATGGGAGCACTGACCGCTGTATGCTGAATGAGCTTACCTTCTGCTTTGTATATTGTAGTCCTCGGTTATCTGGGGACACTGACCCATGTATGCAGGGATGATCTTACCTTCTGCTTTGTATATAGGAGTCTTCAGATATATGGGAGCTCTGACACATACATGCAGGAATGATCTTAATCTCTGCTTTGTATATAAGAGTTTTCAGTTATATAGGGCACTGACCTATGAATGCAGGAATGCTCTTACCTTCTGATTTGTATATACGGGTCTCCAAGTATATGGAGGCACTGACCCGTGATTGTGGGAATGATCTTACCTTCTGCTTTGTATGTAGGAGTCTTCAGGTATATGGGGGCACTTACCTGTATATGCAAGAATGACCTTACCTTCTTCTTTGTTTATAGGAGTCTTCAGGTCTTCAGGGGCCACTGAACCATGTATGCAGGAATGATCTTACCTTCTTATTTGTATATAGGAGTCTTCAGATATATGGGGGCACTGATCCGTGTATGCAGGAATGCTCTTACCTTCTGCTTTGTATATAGTAGTGTTCAGGTATATGGGAGCACTGATCCATGTATGCAGGAATGATCTTACCCTCAGCTTTGTAGATAGAAGTGTTAAGGTATATGGAGTCACTGACCAGTACATGCAGGAATGATCTTACCTTCTGCTTTGTATATAGGAGTCTTCATGTATGTGGGGGCACTGACCCATGTATGCAGAAATTATCCTACCTACTGCTTTGTATATAGGAGTCTTCAGGTATATGGGGACACTGATCCATGTATGCAGGGATTCTCTTAACTTATGCTTTGTATATAGGGGCTTCAGATATATTGGGGAAATGACCCATGTATGTAGGAATTAATTTACCTTCTACTTTGTGTATAGCAGTCTTCAGGTATATGTGGCACAGACCCATGTATGCAGGAATGATCTTATCTTTTTTTTCAATAATAATTCTTTATTTTATTTTTTCCAAACAACTAATACAGTACTACCAACTACTTACAATATGTACATGAATGCTTCCAACAGTTACATAGAATCATTATACATACCTATACACTTCTAAAGAAAAACAATAATGAAGAAAAAAGAACTAGTAACCATATAAGACTTATCTCAATAAAATTCAACAGTTATTCAGTTTTTCCCAGCGAATAGTGGAATGGAACTTTAAGCTAATACAATGTTAAAGATTTGTTCCCATATTTTTGTATTGTTTACATTTTCTTATGATCACTAATTAGAAATTTATGTGCTAGAATATGTTTGGTGGCTACTATCTTGAAATTTTGCCATGATGTCTGGAAAGGGTTCAACCAATTGGAAGCTATATATAACTTCATCAACAAAAATATTGACTAGTATAATTCTTTGGGTTCTTTCCAAGTTGGGTGGTGGAATATGTAAAATCGTAAATTCCCAGGAGAGTGTGGAATGTTGATATCCCATTTTTTGTATTTGAAGTTTCAAGGAATTCCAGAGTTTGAAAATACATTTACAACTCCAAAACATATGTAGGAGGTCGGCTGTTTGATCTATACAATATGGGCATTTTGGTGAGTTCTTTGAGTTAAATTTGTATAGAGTGAGCAGCATTATAATGCGTTATTAAATATCATCAATTGGGTAAATAATAGCTTCTGAAGGGACACAGATTTTATGGTTAAGTGAATTGCTTTTAGTATTTTACTTTCTTCAATCGTCAACAATTTCTCTCCAGTATTTGGAAATTAATATTTGATTATTATATTTTATTTCTTTAATCAAACCATATGCTGCAGTTATATATTTACATTCCTGTGTAAGGGTTTGCCATAAGTTCAGACACATGTTTAAATCTTCTTCTTTAATTATGTCATTCCCTTTACTAAGGTAACTTATTGATAGGTCTTTTAATTGTCTTATTATAATTAGATACGATTTGGGGAGATTCAACTCTTCTAAAATATTGTGAATCGGGATACCTAAAAAGGATATAAATCAAGTAGGGTTAAATTAATTATAAGTGGGAATTTCTTAAGGTCTATCAGCTGGTTACCAATTTTCAGATTTGGATTTTGTGAAATGGTTGAAGAATTATCATACTTTGCAAAAGATTTAATGAGTTAAAGAGATTTTGTACTGAAACTATATATGTTTTGATATGTTCCAACACGAAGTACACTTTAAGAGTATTTTTGTTTAAAAAGGTAATGCCTTGCAGTTAATATCCAATTCCTTGACATGTTTATGATTAAGAACCAGCCATTTGGGAACCCATTTCGAGTTACACCCATCAAAGTTAATTATTCTTAAAAGTCTATTGGTGTTTATTATTAAATAATATGTTTCAAATTAGGTAGATCCAACCCTCCCTATTTTTGGAGCCATCAATTTATCATACGATATCCTAACTTTTCTAGGTTCCCATAGAAATCTAGCTAGTTCTGTATGAAGCTGTTTGAAGAATTTTTGGAGATTTGAACTTGTGATGCTCTAAAATATATAGTAATCTAGGAAGTATATTCATTTTAATAATTGAAGTCTTCGCCATTATTGGTAATTTCAGATTATCCCATCTTTTCAAGTCAGATACTATCTGCTCCCAAATAACCTTAACATTATTGAGATAAAAATCTCTGTTGTCTGTTGAGAAAACCACTCCTAAGTATTTTATTTTTTCTTCTGATTTTACCTGCCCTACTAATGGTAATAGTGAAAAAGGTGTAGGTGTCTTTAATGGGAATATCTTAGTTTTTTTAAATTTAATTTATAATTGGAAATTTTTGCAAATTCTTCTACTGCCTTTAATATTTTATTAGTATCCGAAACAGGTGTTGTGCAATAAATACTCAAATCATCTGCAAAAGCAGCCATTGTGATCTTCGTACCATAGATCCTTGGAGCATTATGATAGATATTTTGTTTAATGTGCAAAATAGAGGTTCCAAATACAAATTGAATAACAAGGAGATAAAGGACAGCCTTGTCGTGTACCATTTTAATTTGAATTCTTTTGAAAGATTCCTGTTAATGACTAGATTTGTATAAGGATTGGTATATAATTTTTTAAAGTTGAAGTGAATTCTTGCGGTATGTTAAAACATGTTAAAATGTCAAATAAATATTCTAAGTTCACTCTGTCAAATGCTTTTGTGCATCAATTATAAGTCGTAAAGATTATGGTTTTATGGGTGGCATGAGAAATCATTGTATGCAGTGTTAATGTATTATCTATAGTTTGTCTGCTATTTATAAAACCGGCTTGTTCATCAGATATTATAGGGTTAATTACCATTTTCAACCTGTTAGCCAAAATCGATGTCATAATTTTCATATCTATGTTTAAAAGTGAGATGGGTCTATAATTATCCGGGTTTTGTCGATCAGTATTTTCTTTTGGTATGAGAATAGTTTTCGATGCATTAAAGTGTGGGTCAGTAATTTTATTGTTAATAATATAGTTAAAGACCACTGACAGTATTTTCCCAGAATATCACTAAAAGTTTTATAAAATTCTGTAGTCAAACCATCCGTCCCGAGCTTTGTATGGCTTCAATTTCTTGATAACATCAGTTATTTCCTCTGAAGAAATAGGTTTAATCAGGTTCATATGAAGCTCATCATTAATCTTTGGAAATATAATTTTCTGAAGAAAATCATTATTATTCTTATTTGGATTTACATCCTGTTGTTCACCATATAGTTCTGAAAATATTAGTTCAAAACCTTTATGATATCTTCCGTATTGGTGTATGTTTTATTGTTGAAGTATATTTCAGGGATTTGGGAAGGTGACTTGATTGATTAATAATACGTGCTAGTGCTTTTGACGGGTCTGTATGTGATTAGCGTATTTTACCAGCATTTTCTGTTCATGGAATGATAATTTACTGTTTTGTAATAAAAAGTTTCTTCTGACAATTTAATAATTCCGTTCGGTTTGTTTACTATAATTTCTAATTAATTCCTGATCTAATAATTCAATTTTTGATTCCAAGTCATGCATATCTTTCACTTGTAATTTCTTGTAGAAAGTAGCTTTTGGATAAACATTCCTCTAATTTGCACTTTGATAGTTGCCCATTCTATGTCTGATGGATGTCGGTTTTCTAAAAGCTTATTTAATAATTGATTAAAAACTCCTGAGCTTCTTTTAATACATCCTCTTTATGCAATAGATATGGATTTAATGTCCAATTATAACCCCTAGCATGCAATTTATGACAAGTATCTTTCTTAAAGGTTAATGTGATCCTGGAGTGATCCGACAAATAACGAGCTTGTATGTATATATAGGGATCAAAACACATTAGTGTATCTGATATTAAAAAGAAATCGATCCTGGACCACATTTTATGACAGCTCGAATAAAATGTGAAGTTATTTGGATTCATTTGGTCCTTATTATATTTAAATGGATCATAAAGTTTAAAATCTGCTTTAAGTTCCTGCAGTGCTATCACTGCCTGATTATTATAAGATCTATGGGGACTTGTTTTATCTAGTTTAGGGTCTTGGTATGTATTCCAGTCACCTCCTATTATTATATAATAATTGTTATATTGGTTTAAAATAAAGTAAAGTGATGTTATGAAGGTTTGCTGATTGGTACATGGGGCATATATATTAAGAAGAATCACCGGTTTATCGTAAAATTTTGTTATAAAATTACATAACACCATCTTCCTTCTTTATCCATTTTAAAATCTAAAATTCTCTCTTGGAACTGAGTTTTGATGATTATTGCTACACCTGCACTATTAGTTGTCCCTTCCGAAGCTATTACCCCCCTGATCCATTTTAATTTTTAATGGCAGTCCATTGATCATTAGCCAAGTGGGTTTCTTGTAACAATATAAATTGTGCTTTTGACTGAAGAAGTAAATGAAAAAATAGTTTCCTTTTTTCAGATTCTGGAAACCTTTAACATTCCATGAGTCTATTATCCACATAAAAATACTTTTAAAATGTTAGTGTATATGTTGAATTTGAAAAACGATACTAGATTCTGGTATAATATCAGATTTTGAAATATCTGGAAGCAAACTAAATGCCCCATCCCTAACCAGTGCCTATCCACTATTCTCCTGGACCAGGACAAACATAGTTTTTAACACTGTTTATACTTCTATTGGTATACATCAATCCTAAATGACTATTATATAATAACACCCTAACAAGATATACAAAACCTATGATAACTACAACTAACCCTACAAAACTAACCTACACATTCCCCATTAAACACTAGTACCTATCTACAGCTCTTGAACATATTAGTTAGTTAACACACTGTTATGTCTTACATACCAATTTCTTATTCTACCCTGTAATGATTTACATACATTATTAATTAAATAATTGGTTATATTATCCTAGAATAACTAACTGTCTTATCTAACTTTGCCTAGGTAAGTATAACATGTTAACAGCAGCATTGATAAAAACAACATCAGTAACATTTTTTTTTCACCATTAATGTATTAATACTGTAAGAAATATATAGCTAACATAATGCACAGAATCTCTAGAACCACATAAAATATATATCCTTCCATTCCCTTAGGAATAGGAGAGTGAATTATACATGTTAACACATATAGATTATCATAGCATTAATAAGGAGAAAGTTTTTTTTTTTTTTTTTTTTGTAGTAACATAAACAATATAACAGTCATTTCAAAGGCAGAAAAGCAAAAATATCAATAGTATATAATTATAACTGCATTTCTATCTTCAGGCACACTATCTAGATCCAAAATAGAATAACTGTAGTAACTTTATATTGTTTCTAACACTGTAGTTAAATTACTCTATTTAACCATATGTTACAGCCCAGTTTAAATCCTTACCTGAATAAGCTGACATTTCTTTATACAAAATAAAAGTCAAACCTCTCTAAAATAGTCCAGGAGCCTCGTTTTGCCATTCTAAAAGCTTCCCTGGCTCCACAGAGCTCTGGCTACTTCCTGGTATAAAAATCTTGATTTTGAGTTCTCGAAGGGGACCCATTATGTGGACAGATTTCCGAAGTGCCACAACAAAAGCTGACCCTCTGGAGCATTTCTAGGACTTCCTGTTGACTCACAGACACACACAGTTCATCAAGGCTGCAGGAGTTCATGAAATCTTTAGATTTAAGCTGGATCTGTAAGAAAATACTGGTTAATGATTAAACAGGGGCCTGGTGAGAAAAAGAAGCAAACAAAGGATTTTGAAGCCTTGAGGTATAGTAGCCATGGAATCCCAGAATCTGTATTGCTGTACACAGACTGAATGTTCCAGTTAAGCTTCTGAAGTTGGAAGGATTTAAAAGTCTTCAAAAGGTGAGTTTTGCTTCCTTTTTGTAGAAACAGAATATTTGGCTCCATCAAATGTAAAGATTAATGTACTTGGATACTTCATCTGAATTTTATATTTTTATCAATAAGAAATTTGCAGTAAGGGGCTAATGCTTGTCTGGCTTGTCTGATTTGCATTGGTAGATCTTGACCCATAGAAACTCTGTTATTTTGCCACATTACAAAACCTCCTTTCTTTTCATAGTTAGAATTATTTTATTTACATCCTGGTAATTCAGAATTTTGACATAAACCGGTCTAGGAATATTTGATGCTTGTGATTCCCTGAGAGCTCTGTGTGCTCTTTCTATGACTATTTGCTTAGCCATACCCGAGTCCTCGAACAATATTTCCAGTATCTGTGTAATGGTAGGCATTAGATCATTATATTGAATATTTTCCGATTCCTCTAATAATTATGTTGTTTCTTCTGGATCTTGCCTCTAAATCCAGGATCTTGGTCTGCATAGTTTGAATGTCCAGGTCATGAATATCTGTTTTTTGTAAGAAATGTTATTCTGTCCTCATTATCAGATATTCTAGCCTCAGATTTATCTATTCTGTCGAGAATTTGACTGCATGTGGCATTAAAAGCAAGTATCTGGTTTGAAAGTGCATTTAAAGATTCTTGTATGGGTAACAGTGCTGTTTTAATGTCCTCCATGTTAGCTAGCTGATCCGGTTGGTTTGTTCCTCCTGTTTCTAAAAGATCTTGTGGTTTTACAGTTTTCTGTCTTTTAAATGTAGAGTCTTTCTCTGGTGACATCAGCATTGATAATTTAGTTTTAGTTGTTGTTGTGTCCATATTTTTGTCCAGTTTTGACATCTTGAAACAGAAATCAGATAGATCCTTTGTTTATAGCTCTATTCAGAGTCAGGCAGACAATCAGCTTTAATCCTGTGAAATTAATTAGTTTTTCCTTCGTTCTTTTGATTCTCAGTCGTAGTTTGGTTGTAGTAGAATAGTTATATCCGGTAATTAATGCAAAAAGACTTGTAGTATATCCTCAGGGTTACTTATTCTTGCGAGTAACTGGAGAGCTGTAGATGTACAGTGTCTACAGAAAGGCAGCCATCTTTGTCTCCTCAGGAATGATCTTATCTTATGCTTTGTATATTGGAGTCTTCAGGTACAAGGGAACACTGCCAATCTATGCAGGAATGATCTTGCCTTCTGCTTTGTCTATAGGAACCTTTAGGTATATGGGTGCACTGACCGGTACATGGAGAAATGATCATACCTTCTGCTTTGTATATAGGTGTCTTCATGTACATGGATGCACTGACCCATACATGGATAAATAATCTTACCTTCTGCTTTGTATATAGTCATCTTCATGTATATGGGAGCACTGACCCGTGTATGCAGGAATGATCTTACCTTCTGCTTTGTACATTAGGAGTCTTCAGGTATATGGGGGCACTGACCTCTGTAAGCAGGAATGATCTTACCATCTGCTTTGCATATAGGTGTCTTCAGGTCCATGGGGGCACTGACTAGTGTATTCAGGAATGATCCTATCTACTGTTTTGTATATAGGAGTCTTCTGGTATGTGGGGGCACTGAAATGTACACGCAGGAATTATCTTACCTTCTGCTTTGTATATAGGAGTCTTCAGGTATATGGGTGCACCGACCCGTATATGCAGGAATGATCTTACCTTCTGCTTTGTACATTAGGAGTCTTCAGGTATATGGGGGCACTGATCTCTGTAAGCAGGAATGATCTTACCATCTGCTTTGCATATAGGTGTCTTCAGGTCCATGGGGGCACTGACTCGTGTATTTAGGAATGATCCTATCTACTGTTTTGTATATAGGAGTCTTCTGGTATGTGGGGGCACTGAAATGTACACGCAGGAATTATCTTACCTTCTGCTTTGTATATAGGAGTCTTCAGGTATATGGGGGCACTGACCCATGTTTGCAGGAATGATCCTACCTACTGGTTTGTATATAAGAGTCTTCAAGTACATGTGGGCACTGACAAATACATGCAGGAATGATCTTACTTTCTGCTTTGTATATAGGAGTCTTCAGGTATATGGGGGCACTGAACCATATATGCAGGAATGATATTACCTACTGCATTGAATATAGGAGTCTTCAGGTATATGGGGGCACTGACTGCTATATGCAGGAATGGTCTTACCTTCTGCTTTGTATATAGGAGTCTTCAGGTATATGGGGGCACTAACCTGTGTATGCAAGAATGCTCTTACCTTCTGCTTTGTATATAGGAGTCTTTAGGTATAAGGAGGCAATGACCCGTTTATGCAGGAATTATCTTATCCTCTGCTTTGTATATAAGAGGCTTCAGGTATAAGGGGGCACTTTCCTCCACATGCAGGAATAACCATACCTTCTGTTTTGTAACAGTCTTCAGGTATATGGGGGCACTGACCCGTGTATCCAGGAATGATCTTACCTTCTGCTTTGTATATAGGAGTCTTCAGATATATGGGAGCTCTGACATGTACATGCAGGAATGATCTTAACCTCTGCTTTGTATATAAGAGTTTTCAGTTATATAGGGCACTGACCCATGAATGCAGGAATGCTATTACCTTCTGAATTGTATATACGGGTCGCCAGGTATATAAAGGCAATGACCCCTGCATGCAGGAATGATCTTACCTTCTGCTTTGTATATAAGAGTCTTCAGGTATATGGGGACACTTACCTGTAAATGCAGGAATGACCTTACCTTCTTCTTTGTATATAGGAGTCTTCAGGTATATGGGGCCACTGAACCATGTATGCAGGAATGATCTTACCTTCTTATTTGTATATAGGAGTCTTCAGATATATGGGGGCACGGATCCGTGTATGCAGGAATGCTCTTACCTTCTGCTTTGTATATAGTAGTTTTCAGGTATATGGGGGCACTGATCCATGTATGCAGGAATGATCTTACCCTCGGCTTTATAGATAGAAGTGTTAAGGTATATGGGGTCACTGACCAGTACATGCAGGAATGATCTTACCCTCAGTTTTGTATGTAGGAGTCATCGGGAATATGGGGGCATTGACCCATATATGCAGAAATAATCTTTCCTTCTGCTTTATATATAGGAGTTTTCAGGTATATGGGGGCACTGACTTGTTTATGCTGGAATGATCTTACTTTCTGGTTTGTATATAGGAGTCTTCGGGTATATGTGACCACTGACCTGCATATGCAGGAATGATCTTACCTTCTGCTTTGTATATAGGAGTCTTCAGGTGTATAGGTCCACTGACACGTACATGCAGGAATGATATTACCTTCTGCTTTGTATATCGGACTCTTTAGGTATAAGGAGGCAATGACCCGTTTATGTAGGAATGTTCTTACCATCTGCTTTGCATATAGGTGTCTTCAGGTCTATGGGGGCACTGACTCGTGTATGCAGGAATGATCCTACCTACTGCTTTGTATATAGAAGGTTTCAGGTATATGGGGACATGGACCCGTACATGTAGGAATGATCTTACCTTCTGCTTTGTATATAGGAATTTTCAGGTATATGGGGGCACTGACCCATGTATGCAGGAATGATCTTACCTACTGCTTTGTATATAGGAGTCTTCAGGTATATAGGGGCACTGACAAATACATGCAGGAATGATCTTACCTTCAGCTTTGTATATAGGAGTCTTCAGGTATATGGGAGTAATTACCTGTACATGCAGGAATGACCTTACCTTCTGTTTTGTATATAGGAGTCTTTGGGTATATGGGTGCACTGACCCATGTATGCAGGAACGCTCTTGCTTTCTGCTTTGTATGTAGGAGTCTTCAGGTATATGGAGGCAATGACCCGTGATTGCAGGAATGATCTTACCTTCTACTTTGTATATAAGAGTCTTCAGGTATATGGGGGCACTTACCTGTACATGCAGGAATGACCTTACCTTCTGCTTTGTATATAGGAGTCTTCAGGTATATGGGGCCACTGAACCATGTATGCAGGAATGATCTTACCTTCTTATTTGTATATAGGAGTCTTCTGATAAATGGGGGCACTGATCCATGTATGCAGGAATTATCTTACCCTCGGCTTTGTAGATAGAATTGTTAAGGTATATGGGGTCACTGACCAGTACATTCAGGAATGATCTTACCCTCAGTTTTGTATGTAGGAGTCATCAGGAATATGGGGGCACTGACCCGTCTATGCAGGAATGATCTTACCTTCTGCTTTGTATATAGGAGTCTTTAGGTATATGGGTGCACTGACCTGTATATGCAGGAATGATCTTACCTTCTGCTTTGTACATTAGGAGTCAACAGGTATATGGGGGCACTGACCCCTGTATGCAGGAATGATCTTACCTTCTGCTTTGTTTATAGGAGTTTTCAGGTATATGGTGGCACTGACCCGTGTATGCAGGAATAATTTTACCTTCTGCTTTGTATACAGGAGTCGTCCGATATATGAGGGCACTGACCCATGTATGCAGGAATGATCCTACCTACTGCTTTGTATATAGGAGTCTTCAGATATATGGGGGCACTGACTCGTTTATGCTGGAATGATCTTACCTTCTGGTTTGTATATAGAAGTCTTCAGGTATTTGTGGTCACTGACCATTATATGCAGGAATGATCTTACCTTCTGCTTTGTATATAGGAGTCTTCGGGTATATGTGGCCACTGACACGTACATGCAGAAATGATCTTACCTTCTGCTTTGTATGTAGGAGTGTTCAGGTTTATGGGGGCCCTGACCTGTACATGCAGGAATGATCTTACCCTCTTATTTGTATGTAGTAGTCTTCAGGTATATGGGTGCACTGACCCGTGTATGCAGGAATGATCTTACCTTCTGCTTTGTATATAGGAGTCTTCAGGTATATGGGGGCACAGACCTGTACAGGCATGAATTATCTTACTTTCTGCTTTATATGTTGGAGTCTTCCAGTATATAGAGTCACTGACCTGTACTTGCAGGAATGATCTTACTTTCTGCTTTGTATATTGGAGTCTTCAGGTATATGGGGGCACTGACCCATGTGTGCAGGAATTATCTACCTTCTGCTTTGTATATTAGGAGTCTTTTGGTATATGGGGGCACTGACCCCTGTATGCAGGAATGACCTTACCTTCTGCTTTGTATATAGGAGTCGTCAGGTATATGGGGGCACTGACCTGTTTTTGCAGGAATAATTTTACCTTCTGCTTTGTATACAGGAGTCTTCAGGTATATGGGGGCACTGACCCATGCATGTTTGAATGATCTTACCTTCTGCTTTGTATTTAGGAGTCATAGGACCAAATAAATATTTGCAGAGTATGTTCGAAATGTAATGATGATCCTATCTTTCACCTCACTGTTCCCTGAATACTGCACTCATAACTGGCAGATGTGTTTAAAAAAAGGTTTATGATTGCCCTTGATACAGACAATCAAATTCATCTTATAAAACACCCATGATGTTTTACTTTAAACAGATGACATGGAAATTTGTATACATTGCCCACAAGTATTTTTTTTTTAATTAGACCATTTATGTAGAGAATGCATGCACCAGCAGTTGCCTGTATCTTGCAGGAAAAGTTATTTTGAGAAGCTGTGGTGACCCCCTAACCGGGAAAAGCTGAAAGACACAACAACTTGAGTAATAATCGATCCATAAACTCATAAAAATATATCTTGCGTTCTTTCCCTTAACTGGTTAGTTATACATGACGTACATGAATTTACTGCATACACAGCAATATTACAAGAATGAACCAATTTTGTTTGCCTATCATCTTCTTCACAAATTTCTAGTTATTAAGCTGTTTACCTGTCATGCCAGTGTTATCTTTACCACTTGTCCACACTTTTAAAACTACATTTAATTTCACATTTAAATTCCAATTAGATTGGAGCCACATGCTCCAGAGACCTCAACCTCATTACCACAATCAGCAGAACATGCTGAAGGGACAGGTTCCTCACCCAGAGACTACCCATGCTATGGAATAGACTTCCCATGCATGTCAAGCAGAGCACCTCACTGGCTCTCTTCAAAAGAAATCTTGATGAGTGGATGGGAAATAGAAAATTCACCCGGGGATCACTCCAGTGTCTTTACTTGATAGAGGCACTGGGAACTAAGGTCATGTGACACAATGCCAGGGTTATCCTATGAACTTGCCTTGTAAAGGTTCCAAGGCCATTAGCCTAGTACACACCTATGAACCAATTTGTTTTACCAATAAACGTATCTTATTTTGATACTGACTCATGGCAGGTGTTTCTATCTGGTGTCCTCCCAGTGCTCTGTAAGCAGGAATTCCTGATTACTCTATTACCCTTCAGCATTATAATGTTTGTATCACTTCCTGTCGCACATTATACCCCTTCCATAAATTGTGCTGCCTCTTCAGGAAGTCTTTGTATCACATTCATCTTAATATGTTTTCTATATTTTGTAGCTGCAACAATTGCTCCCAGTTTTTTTTCTCACTTAGGGGACATGGAGTGTGATACTCTGTTATTATCTATTATTTCTCATTTATCTTTAACTCTCCTGTCTTTCCAGTATATTCACCTTTTCAGACTTTTATACCACTGTCTTCATCAAGCACTTTCCTTGTTTGTATATCAGAAAATGCAACAGGGCAATTAGCTGTCATAGTTTTCATTTTACACCAAACAGTTACAGGATTATAAACAAGAAGCCCAGCTCAGTTTCTGTATCATCTTCCCTTTCCTCTCTCCATTTAGTATTTAAAGCACATTTAACCAAATCAGACTTACTTCTATGTCCATTTATTTCCTTATCCATCTATATTTTTCCTACATCCACACTCACACAACAAACGTATTGGTCAGTTATAAAGGCCACAATGTTGTGTATCTCTTCAATATTATTATAACTTCCCTATAAACTGTATTTTGAAGGTTTTGATAACAGTGAAGGCATATACAATATGGTGTACTTGAAAAGGGAATGTGTTTGTTACCTTACTAATAATTTATTTTACCCATCTCAAGATAGTTGAATCGTATTATATCTGAGAGATGAGTTAGAATAATTTTAATTATGTTAACTGTCTCTTTCAGAAGAAAAAATACATAAAACATGAACTAGTAAAATTGGAGCTGTATTATAGTATTAAAAAAGTTATACCATGCTTTCCTGTTTCACTGATGTATTATAAGCAATGCAAATTGCATAAAATGTGTACAGCCACCTTTGCAGTTGTAGAAATGTATTACAGTTTAAGTTGTACTTAGGTTCATAGGTTCATAGGAGGGCACTAGGCTATTGGCCCTAGAGCCTATATAAGCCTAGCCAAAAATGTACCCTGGCTTTCGCCACCCAAGAAAATTATTTTCCTGTACCCCTGTCGAGCGCTCTGCTGAGCGCTCTCAGAAGTGATCCCCGGGGTGAATTTCCTATCTTCCATCCAATCATCAAGATTTTTCTTGAAGAGTGCTAATGAGGAGCTCTGTTTGACATAGATAGGTAGTCTGTATGGGAAGTCTCTGGGACAGGAATATATCCCTCCAGCATGTTCTGTTTATTGTGGTGATAAAGTTTAGGTCCCTAGAGCGTGTAGCTTGGAGGGATTGGGATTTCTTTAAGTGGAACATGTCCAACAGTCCTGGGTTTGACATAGTTTTGTATGTTAGGCAGAGATCGCCTCTGAGTAGGCGATATGCGATGGAGTAAAGCTGGAGTTTTTTGAGACGGTCTGGGTAGGGCATCTGTTTGAGGCCAGTAATCCTCTTTGTGAGATATTTCTGTGGCCATTCCAGTTGTTGTAGATGTCTTGTGAGGTACATACCAAAAGGAGCGTTGTACTCTATAATGGGTCTAATGAGTGATGAGTAGAGTGGAACAATGACCACATTTTTTCTGGATGAGAAACCTTTTGTGATGAGGTGAGCCATGTAGAAGGATTTCCTGACCACTGTGGTGATGTGATTATCAAAGGAGAGACTACTGTCCACCTGTGTCCTAACATCTCATCACGTTTTCAGCATTAAGTATACTACCAGCTATGTGGTAGTTCATGGGTACAGAGTTTTTACCAAAGGGGATGACAATACACTTTTTGGCATTGAGCTTCAGGCCATGGCTTTGACACCGGGCATCTGTCTCAGTGAGGCCCTTTTGTAGTATGTCCACATCGTTAGGAGTTTCGATTATGGCTCCTAGTTTGCAGTCATCTGCAAACTTTGTTAGCCAAAGACCTTCTATGTTAGCCTGTACTTTAGAGAAGTAGATACCAAACAGGAGAGGACGCAGGACTGAACCCTGTGGTACTCCACTTCTCACTGGTCTGAAGTCGAATTTGGAGTCTGCTACTTTCACAGTGTGGGTTCTGTCCATGAGCCAGTTGGCAAGCCATCTTGTGACATATGGATTTATACCTAGTTTAGTGAGCTTATCTATAATTCCAGAGTGGGGGATGGTGTCAAAAGCCTTGGCGAGATCTAGATAAGCTGTGTGAACCACCTTACTCTCATCTATGGCTTTGGTGACTGCTTCAGAGAAGTCAATCAGGTTTAGGAGACATGATCTGCCTTTTACAAATCCGAACTGGGTAGGGTCTAGAGTTTGGAGATTACCAATGTCTTTGTTTATGAGTTCCATGATGATATCTTCCATGGCCTTGCAGACCAGGCTTGTCATGCTAATGGGGCGGTAGTTCCCGGGGTCCATCGTGGCTCCCCCTTTGTGGAGTGGGATAACCATCATGGTACACCATTTAGTGGGCACAAAGCCTGAGGTGAGGCTATGACTGAACATGGTACTTAGGCAGGGTGCCAGTTCATTCTGTAGTTCATGTTATTTTCAGGTCCCATGGATGCTGTGTTCTTGGCCTTGGAGAGTGTGTTTTTTACCTGTGCAGCCGTGATTACAGGAACTTTGCATTCTTCCGGTATAGAGATGGGCACTCTAGGGGGTGAGAGGGGGGTAAAGGTAGCACTGAACCTATCTGCCAGGATGTTGGCAATATCAGTTGGTTCTGTATATTTAGTGCCATTGTGCTGTAACTCAGAGCAGATCTGAGTGTTGCCATTGAGATTCTTGACATAGCTATAGAATGCTTTGTGGTTGTCTTTAGAGTCAGTGGCAATTTTGTTTTTTAACTAGCTTTGGAGGATTTCATGAGGGATCTCAGCTTCTTACTGAGGTTGACCAGGGTGTTCCTCCAGTCATGGGATTTTACTCTTTTTTGCAATAGTTTCTTTCTTCTGTTGTAGAGTTTGTTTATGGCAGAGGACCACCAGATCGGCTTCCTTTTTTTAGAGGATAGCATCTTGGTTCTGTTAGGGATAGCATGATCCATGCACTCGTGTAAGAGCTTATAAAGTGCATTTGTGTAGGATTCAACAGTCGTAACTCTATTGTCCGTCTGCATGGGTGTCATGAAGTTTGCCACTTCTGTCTTAAGAAGTGTGAAGTTGGCTTTGGAGAAGGTTTTTACAGTGGTTTCCCTAATTGGGGGTGGGGGGCGGGATGTGGATGTCTAGGGTGATTAGCTTGTGGTCGGATCTGACCAACGAGGAATTGACCTCTGGTGTGGAACACCAGTTTCCCATGTTGGTAATGACCAGGTCTAGGATATTACTGCCCGTGGTGGGGGTGTGAATAATTTGATCCAAGGCGTTGGAATTTATGAATTGAGCAAAAGAGTTGGTACATGAGTAGTTTTCCCAGTTATTGGTGGGGTAGTTGAAATCACCCATTATTAGGGTGTTAGGTTGTACCCTAATATTTTCCAGTGTATCAAGAAATAAGGAGTGGGAATCCTGGGGCATGGTGGGGGGGGGGATTGTGGTCTTTCCCAGAGTTAGTTGCCCTTGGATAATCTCGGATGCATTATGCTGTTCAACTAGCCTGGAGGTGTGGATATCCTTAATGAATATGGACACGCCTCCATCTTTAGTGCTTCGTTCTGGGTTAGATGGCCGAAAGGTGTGGTATGAATTATAGCCTGGTA
Source organism: Protopterus annectens (assembly GCF_019279795.1). Taxonomy (NCBI): domain Eukaryota; kingdom Metazoa; phylum Chordata; order Ceratodontiformes; family Protopteridae; genus Protopterus; species Protopterus annectens. The sequence continues at coordinate 353,687,315 of NC_056743.1, read as the reverse complement.
ATGCAGGGGTGCTCTCTGGAGCTTTGAACCAGGTCTCTGTCACTGCAAAGATGTCGATGTTCTCCATTTTAAGAAGTGCCTCGAGTGAGTGCATTTTGAGGTTTAGACTTCTAGTATTGAGTAGCATTACCCTCAGATTTTGCTTGCTTGTACCTGTTACGGTGGAGAATTTGTCATTTGAACCTTGCTTAAAAAAGGCACTATAGGGGTGGCAAGAGCCTTAGCCAGTATCTGGAATTCCAAGGGCGACAGGTGCAAGCCATCTCTGGCAAAGCATCGTGGTCTGTCGATCATGTCATCCCAGGCAGACAAATACTGGATCCCCTTAGAATAACACCAGAAGCTTAGCCAATTGTTGAAGTCAATCATTTTGTCTTTGTACTGTGGCATCATTCTGGGTGATGGCAGGATGCTACTCAGGGCCAGGGTCACACCTGCCTGGGCTACAAGATCGGAGAGTTCCTCCATGTCTCTTTTCATGTAGTCCAGATAGGTATGTCTCAGGTCATTCACACCAACACGGACAATGACAGTGTCATATTTGTACTTGTTGTGGAGTGACCTGAGTGCATGCATTATGTGGCGGATCCTGGCACCTGACAGGCAGCTGACAGTAACTTTCTCCTTGTTTAGCCTGGTGAGTGGAGCATCAGTATGCCTGATTATAGAGTCACCTATGACTAGAGTGTTGAATACGTTGTTATGCCTTATGGGCTGTGATTGAGTGGCACACTGAGTTTGTGGGCTATGTGCCATTTGATTTGTGTTGGGGGTGGAGTTTGCTTGTGTTTCTGCTTTGGCGGTCCCTGATGCTTGGGCAGGTTTTTATTGAGAGCCTCCGTGAATGTAGGTGTGTGTTTTGTGTTTCTATGTGTGTGTTTTGGTGGTGTAGGCTTTGAGGACTATGTGATGAGTGGGGTGTGGTGCAAGTGTTTACCTTCTCCTCTTGACTGTCTAGTCCAGTCTTGGATGAAGAGAGCTTTGCTTTCAGTTTGGCAATATAAGTGCATCTCTCACAAGTTGTAGTGTTGGGTGGTAGAAGGAGAGGGTTGTCTATGTACATGAGGCAATTGCTGCATTGCCCCAAGATGCCCAGATTCATCAGGTAGACAGGAGAAATCAATGGGAGCTGACCCTTAGACATGCCTAGATAGGTGCTTATTTATTAAGTACTAAAAACTGCTTTCATCTAGACAAGTGCAGAAAGTTGAGTGCTGTAGTAATTTGCAACTTATTTAGTGCTTACAACAAGTTCTGAACAAGTGCTGAGTTCAAAGAAACAGATTTGAGTGCTGAAACTAGAAAACTGGCTAGTTCTAAGAAACAAAACTAAGCTAGAAGGCTTCCATCCAAAACAGAAAGGCTAGGGGGCTCAGAAGCCTACAAACAGTCTAGGCCACTTAAAGGAAAGGCAAGAAACAAGCTTAAACATTTTTTTTTCTTTACCAGATGCTCTCTTTGTACACAGTAGGAGTGCCTGAAATCAGAATATGATCTCACTGCACTCAGCTGAGTGAGCAAATGAGATGGGCCCAGAAGGAGTATCCAAACACAAACTTATAAGAGGGACAGGCGGTTTCAAAGCCACCAACATTAACACCAAAACAAAAAAACGGAGCATGGATGGGGAACTAACTGACAAAATAGAGTCAAAACTTCCAGTTCAGTTAATACTGAATGTAACACAAATAACTCAATTTAAATGCTGTATTACTTGAAAAATGTGCAGATAAAAGGTACTTAAATTCTCTTATATGTCCAGTTGAATACAGCTAGATCTTAGCCGGCCAAAGCTGAAGTTTTTAAGCAGAAAATATTCCTAAATGTACCACTTAAATAGGCAGTGACAGGCTATCAATGAATGAGACTTCCCCCGCCTGCAATTACTAACAGCAATAAAATCTAGCAAGCACTAACTGACAAAACAGAGTCAAAACTTCCAATTCAGTTAATATTCAATGTAACACAAATAACTCAATTTAAATGCCGTATTATTTGAAAAATGTGCAGATAAAAGGTACTTAAATTCTCTTATACGTCCAGTTGAATACAGCTAGATCTTAGCCAGCCAAAGCTGAAGTTTTAAGCAGAAAATATTCCTAAAGGTACCACTTAAATAGGCAGTGACAGGCTATCAATGAATGAGACTTCCCCACCTGCAATTACTAGCAGCAATAAAATCTAGCAAGCACTAAATGACAAAACAGAGTCAAAACTTCCATTTCAGTTAATATTCAATGTAACACAAATAACTCAATTTAAATGCCGTATTATTTGAAAAATGTGCAGATAAAAGGTATTTAAATTCTCTTATACGCCCAGTTGAATACAGCTAGATCTTAGCCAGCCAAAGCTGAAGTTTTTAAGCAGAAAATATTCCTAAATGTACCACGTAAATAGGCATAGACAGGCTATCAATGAATGAGACTTAAACCACCTGCAATTGCTAACAGCAATAAAATCTAGAAAGCACTAACTGACAAAACAGAATCAAAACTTTCAGTTCAGTTAATATTCAATGTAATACAAGAAACTCAATTTAAATGCCGTATTATTTGAAAAATGAGCAGATAAAAGGTACTTAAATTCTCTTATACATCCAGTTGAATACAGCTAGATCTTAGCCAGCCAAAGGTAAAGTTTTTAAGCAGAAAATATTCCTAAATGTACCAATTAAATAGGCAGTCACAGGCTATCAATTAATGAGACTTCCCCCACCTGCAATTACTAACAGCAATAAAATCTAGCAAGCACTAACTGACAAAACAGAGTCAAAACTTCCAATTCAGTTAATATTCAATGTAACACAAATAACTCAATTTAAATGCCGTATTATTTGAAAAATGTGCAGATAAAAGGTAATTAAATTCTCTTATACGTCCAGCTGAATACAGCTAGATCTTAGCCAGCCAAAGCTGAAGTTTTTAAGCAGAAAATATTCCTAACTGTACCACTTAAATAGGCAGTGACAGCCTATCAATGAATGAGACTTCCCCCGCCTGCAATTACTAACAGCAATAAAATCTAGAAAGCACTAACTGACAAAACAGAGTCAAAACTTCCAGTTCAGTTAATATTCAATGTAACACAATAACTCAATTTAAATGCTGTATTACTTGAAAAATGTGCAGATAAAAGGTACTTAAATTCTCTTATATGACCAGTTGAATACAGCTAGATCTTAGCCAGCCAAAGCTGAAGTTTTTAAGCAGAAAATATTCCTAACTGTACCACTTAAATAGGCAGTGACAGGCTATCAATGAATGAGACTTCCCCGCCTGCAATTACTAACAGCAATAAAATCTAGCAAGCACTAAATGACAAAACAGAGTCAAAACTTCAAGTTCAGTTAATATTCAATGTAACACAATAACTCAATTTAAATGCCGTATTATTTGAAAAATGTGCAGATAAAAGGTACTTAAATTCTCTTATACGTCCAGTTGAATACAGCTAGATCTTAGCCAGCCAAAGCTGAAGTTTTTAAGCAGAAAATATTCCTAAAGGTACCACTTAAATAGGCAGTGACAGGGTATCAATGAATGAGACTTCCCCACCTGCAATTACTAGCAGCAATAAAATCTAGCAAGCACTAAATGACAAAACTGAGTCAAAACTTCCATTTCAGTTAATATTCAATGTAACACAACTCAATTTAAATGCTGTATTATTTGAAAAATGTGCAGATAAAAGGTACTTAAATTCTCTTATACGTCCAGTTGAATACAGCTAGATCTTAGCCGGCCAAAGCTGAAGTTTTTAAGCAGAAAATATTCCTAAATGTACCACTTAAATAGGCAGTGACAGGCTATCAATGAATGAGACTTCCTCTGCCTGCAATTACTAACAGCGATAAAATCTAGCAAGCACTAACTGACAAAACAGAGTCAAAACTTCCAGTTCAGTTAATATTCAATGTAACACAAATAACTCAATTTAAATGCTATTTTATTTGAAAAATGTGCAGATAAAAAGTACTTTACTTCTCTTATATGTCCAGTTGAATACAGCTAGATCTTAGCCGGCCAAAGCTGAAGTTTTTATGCAGAAAATATTCCTAAATGTACCACTTCAATGGTTTATTTATTCGTAAAAGAGTTCATACATTTTGCAGAGAAAAATAGCTGTAATTATTGCAAAGAGATACTATTTGAGTTCATAGGTTGTTACTAGGCTATTGGCCCTAGGGCCTATGCAAGCCTAGCCATAACAATTCCCTGGAGATTTCTTCCCACAATATTTACTTCTTTGGACCCCTGTCTAGCAAGGTGATTGACATGATCCCCAGGGTGAATTTCCTATCTCCCATCCAATCATCAAGGTTCCTTTTGAAGAGGGCCAAGGAGGCGCTCTGCTTGACCTGTATGGGCAGTCTATTCCAGAGTATGAGGAGTCTCTGGGTCAGGAACCTGTACCTCCAGCATGTTTTGTTCATTGTGATGACAAGGTTTAGATCCCTGGAGTGTGTGGCTGTGAGTGATTGGGATTTCTTTAAGTGGAGCATGTCCACCAGCTCAGGGTTTGACATGGCGTTGAGTTTGCCTCTGAGTAGACGATATGCCACAGAGTATAGCTGGAGTTTTTTTAGATGGTCAGCATATGGCATCTGCTTTAGGCCTGTGATTCTTTTAGTGAGGTATTTCTTTGGCCTTTCCAGCTGTTGCAGATGTCTTGTGAGGTACATACCAAATGGGGCATTGTACTCTATAATGGGTCTAATGAGGGATGAGTACAGTGGGACAATGACCTCCATTTTTCTGGATGAAAAGCCCTTAGTGAGTATTTTCCATTCAAATATCTAAAGGCTGGCTTGTTTAAAGGGTGAATGGTAAGGTGAAGCTCTTATTTTGTTGGAATTTAACTAAATGATGGAAGTATATTATAAAGTCTGGAAAGAAAGGTTTTTGGTATTGTAGACTTACCATTTACACCCACATCCACATCCTGAGAATAGAAGTGTGTGTATATATATGTATGTGTGTGTGTGTGTGTGTGTGTGTGTGTGTGTGTGTGTGTGTGTGTGTGTGTGTGTGTGTGAATGTATATATATATATATATATATATATATATATATATATATATACACTAGGTAGATTACATTCTTATAGACAACCAACATAGTGTAACATATAAAAAATAAGAAATAAAGAAACAGACTAATTGGTATTCCTCACAGATTGTTTCAGTAGCATCGCCCTTACTTCGAGTGCTGCTTCAGGAACCTGAGTGTAGCCCCGCTCTGTTTGTCCTCACTACGCTGGGTCTTACTTTTCTCCCCTCCCACCCCCCATATCATTTCCTGTATACTTGTCCACCCAAAACCACAGCCCTCTACTTCCACCTCAATCCCCTCCCCTCCACGTCCTCTTCCTTAATACCTCTTCATACATGCTCACCTATCTCTCTCATGTACTAATACTCTTGCTCTGAGTACTCCAAAACACAAGCCTTACGCCTGCTACTTCTACTCTACATCCTTTACCACCTCACTTCCTATCACTCACAGCTGTCCTTGACCCCATTTCCACCCCACTAATTTGATAAATTCAGCTACTACACCCCAGCAATATCTATCAATTTGTCTGTCCATCTTTCCCTCTGTCTCTTCCTTTCCTAAAATAAAAATATCTCCTCCACTACCAACTCCCTTAAAACAAAAAATAAAGTACTGCCTACTCTTACAACTACTCCACTACAAACCTCTACGTCTGTCTGGGGACATTCATCCCAATCCTGGCCCCTCTGTCTCTACTCAGAACAGTAACGCTAGCCTACCAAATCCAACCAACCTCTCAGACTCTAAAAAACAAGTATCCTTCTGCTCTATTAACCCCTCAGGAGTATTGTCAACAAAGTTCATGATTTCCACGGTTGGTTAGCTAATGGCACACCTGACATAGTCACTCTAACTGGAACATGGTTGAAACCTCATAACCAAGGCAGTAAAATTATACTTCCTGGATATAACATCCTTAGACTTGATCGGCAAAAGAAAAAGGGCGGAGGTGTAGCCATTCTCTACTCAGACCATCTCACCCTAACAAGTCCAGATAGCCTCCTTCCCTCTTTTTCAACAGCAGAACTTTTACTAGCTAACTTCAAGCTCAACAATTTTACCATCATAACTGTAGTAGCAATCTATATCCCCCATGGGGATAACATTAACTTACTTGAAAACATTTTATCTCACCTCTCTCAGACCACCCACAATGAAATCATCCTACTGAGAGATGTAAATATTGATTGGCTCTCACTCCAAACTCCTAACTCAACTTCCTGTGTTAAGTTGCATGGGTTCGAACAAACAATTACTACCCCTACTTATATCAATAAATCCCACACCTCTAGCTTCCTCCTCAATTGGATTCTGGTCTCCCTTCCCCAAAACTACCACAACCCTTAGACTGTCCCAAATGTCCTTAGTGACCACTACCCTATAGCAGTAACTAGATACACTCCCCACTTCAGCAGACCCCATAAGTATATTACCACTCGCAAACTCTCAACCTTCAGCCCAGACTCCTTTGTTGACATACTCTCTAGAATTAGTTGGTCACATCTTAACACTCTCCCCCTTGATGAAGATGTCCATTATATCAACACTACCTTCCTTGACATTCTAAACTCCCTCGCTCCTCTCTGCACATTCAGAATCAAATCCAAAACAGCTCCTTGGCTTACTAAAACTACTTGAACCCTTGTGAAAAACTGAGACAGAATTTGGAATTTATGGACTAAAATTAGGACCCCTTCTCATCTTCAGGCCTATAAAGAACTTGGAAACCAAATCAAAAAAACTCATCCTAAATGACAAAAAGAACTTCTACACAAACCCTCCCACAACTCTCATACCAGATCCCCAAAAATACTGGAACTCTTATCAATCGCATTCTATATCCTGGAAAACCCTCCACACAAGATACCCCTGAAGTAACAGCCACTAAATTCAGCAACCATTTCATTGACTCAATAACCACCATAAACATTTCCCTTCCCACTAGGAACAATGTCAATAACCTATCTAACCCCACTTCTCTTCCCAACCCTCCCAACTCTTTCTCCCTCAAAACTGTATCAACTAACTATATAAAATCATTACTCTCAAAACTCAAACCCTGCTCCCCATCAGCTGGTAATCTACCCTCCTACTTCCTATAGATTGCCAAAGAACCCCTAGTTTACCCAGTCACTATTCTGGTCAACGCTGCTCCATTACAGAATCCTATGTTCCCTCTATATGGAAAAAATTCTACCTTAACTCCACACTTCTCACTAAACTAGAAACTACCTATAATAAGCTGTCCAGATTCTCTACCAACCAATTCTACAAGTCTCACCACTGCTTGTCTCTTAAGCAACATGACTGGCTTGAATTTCCCCATCTGCTACTATTGCATCGACTAAAGATTATCCACTCTATCCTATATCTGCCTTCTTTTTGCCCCAGCATTACTTCTATCATATCTAAATATTCCCCAGCAAGGACACTACACAGCTCTGACCAATATTTGCTACAGATCCATAAACCAAAGACCAAAACAGGATGCTTACTTTATAATTATAACCCTGCCACATCCTGGAACCCACTACCCCTAGAAATTAGGCAACTTGAACATCCCAAACAATTCAAATCAGCCATTCAAAAATACCTAAAGAAAAACAGGCACTGCACTTTTTTCACCCCCCCTGAATACCCCCTATCCTAGTAGTCAATACCCCTCCTTCTCTGCTTCCTACTTCCTTTCCTCCCTCACTGCCGCAGATATACTCTAACTGATCTCTCCTTCTATATCTCTCCTCCTAATATTCATTTTCCTTTATCTCCACCTCTCCTCCCTTCCATTCCTCCTCCATTTCCAGAATTCATATCATTCCTTTCTTTGTCTCTCCTCCTCTCTCACCTACTACCTTTAACCTTCACAAATGTGACATTGTCCACCAAAGGTATATATTAAGCTACATCTTCCTTTGGTACTAATGTCCTTTCCTGATTTATATGTGTAGCCTCCTATTTTGTCATCACCACTACACTACCATTTGAAATCAAGTATAGATGCCTTGTGAAACTTCATTATGTATTACGAAGGAACCTTACCTTTATATGAGTATATACCCTGTATGTAATTGTAAGTGATCTGTAACTGTTTGTATTAATATTATCTGACTGAGGAGCTTTTCTCCCCAGGTCTCCTCTGAAAATGAGCCACTAGCTCAGTCGGACTTACCCAGTCAACAAATGTAAAATATAACAATATATATATATATACATACATGCATACATACAGTGGATATAAAAAGTGTACACACCCCTGTTAAAATGCCAGGTTTTTGTGATATAAAAAATGAGACCACAATAAATCATTTCAAAACTTTTCCCACCTTTAATGTGACCTATAACCTGTACAATTCAATTGAAAAACAAACAAATCTGTTAGAGGAAAAAATATATAAAATAAAAAAACGTACAATAAGCTGGTTGCGTACGTTTTCACACCCTTAAATTAATACTTTGTTGAAACACCTTTTGATTTAATTACAGAATTCAATCTTCTTGGGTACACACCTGCCATCAATTAAAGAGACTCTGATTAACCCCAAATAAAGTTCAAATGTCCTAGTAGGATTTTCCTGACATTTACTCAGTTGCCTGCTACAGCAAAATCCATGGTTCACAGACAGCTTACAAAGCATTAAAGGGATTTCATTGTTGAAAGGTATCAGTCAGGGGAAGGGTACAAAAAATTTCCACAGCATTGGATATACCATGGAACACAGTGAAGGCAGTTGCCAAAAAGTGGAGAAAATGTGGGACAACAGTGACTTTGCAAAGAAGTGGACTTCTCTCCAAATTTGATGAAAAGGCCAAACAAAAACTGGTTGGGGAGGCTGTCAAGAGACCTACAGTAACATTGAATGAGCTGCAGGAATTTCTGGCAAGTACTAGTTGTGAAAAGACAAGACAAAAACTGGTTGTGGAGGCATTCAAGAGACCTACAGTAACACTGAATGAACTGCAGAAATTTCTGGCAAGTAATGGTTGTGTACTACATGTGACAACAATATCCCGTATTCTCCATATGTCTAGACTATGGGGTAGGGTTGCAAGATGGAAGCCTTTTCTTACACAGAAAAACATCCAGGCCCAGCTAAAACTTGCAAAACAATACATAAGTCTCCCAAAAGCATGTGGGAAAATGTGTTATGATCTGATCAGGCCAAGGTTGAACTTTTTTGGCCACAATTCCAAAAGGTACATTTGGCACAAACAACACTTTGCATCACCAAAAGAACACCAACCCCATGGTGACGTAAGGCGGTGGCAGTATCATGCTTTGGGGTTGCTTTTCTTCAACTAGAACTGTGGCTTTAGTCAAGGTGGAGAGAATTATGAACAGTTCCAAATAGTCACTTTTGGCCCAAAACCATCAGGTGTCTGCTAGAAAGATGAAGATGAAGAGGAATTTCACCTTTCAACATGACAATGACCCCAAGCAAACATCCAAATCAACAAAATAATGGCTTCACCAGAACAAAATTAAAGTTTTGGAATGGCCCAGCTAGAGCCCAGACCTAAATCCAATAGAAATTCTGTGGAGTAACCTGAAGAGGGATGTGCACAAGAGATGCCCTCACAATTTGACAGATTTGGAGTGCTTTTGCAAGGAAGAGTAGGCAAATACTGCCAAGTCAAGATGTACCATGCTGATAGAGTCCTACCCAAGAAAACTCAATGTTGTAATCAAATCAAAAGGTGCTTCAACAAAGTATTAGTTTAAGGGTGTGCACACTTATGCAACCAGCTTATTGTAATTTTTTAATTTTTTTCCCCTAACAGATTTGCTTGTTTTTCAATTGAATTGTACAGGTTATAGGTCACATTAAAGGTGGGAAAAGTTTTGAAATGATTTATTGTGGTCTCATGTTTTTATATCACAAAAACCTGGCATTTTAACATGGGGTGTGTACACTTTTTTATATCCACTATATATATATATATATATATAGGTTTACCGACATAATGTTGAATGTTAAATGGTTGAAAATGAATTGGTTGATCCCACTATATCGAATGATCAAAATATTGAAATAAAATTAGTCTAAACATACAATGTCGAAAGTATAGAATTTGCCCATTTCTGCATTATAGTGTGATCTTGGAGTTGATATATTTAAGTAGGGGGGGTGCAGGGGGTGTAGCCCCCCTGTAAAATAGTAGGGTTGAGCTCATTGCTTTTTCAATTAAATGATTGTAGACATTTTGATAATTCATTGTTTTGGGTTGAGGTGTTATTTTTCAACCAAATGACTATTGGACATTATGAAATTCAACATTATGTTGGTAAACTATATATATATGGATCCACTTTTTAATTTCTAAAGCCCAAAATCTCGACTTTCAAAATAACGATCCCAGAAAGTCGAGATTTTGGAATCTCCAAACTAAAAAGTGAAAAAAAATAAAATAAATAAAATAAAAAAACTAAAACAATGTTTTTGCAAGGGGGCACCCCCACACCCCCTGAAACTTAACTATACCATCTCCAAGATCGCACTACAGTGAAGAGAATGGTAACGCTCCTGTTTCACTTACCATTCTCTTCACTGTAGCGTGGTCTCGGAGATGCTATAGTTAGGGTGCAGGGGGTGTGGGGGGGTGCAGGGGGCTTGCCCCCTGCAAAAACATTGTTTTAGTTTTTTTTTTTTTTTTTTTTTTACACTTTTTAATTTGTAGATTCCAAAATCTCGATGTTTTGAGTTTGGAATTTCAAAATGCAGGATTTTGGGCTTTCGAAATTAAAAAGTGGACCTACATATATATATGTGTGTGTGTGTGTGTGTGTGTGTGTGTGTATATATATATATATATATATATATATATATATATATATATATATATATGTGTGTGTGTGTGTGTGTGTGTAGGTTCATGGGTTCATAGGTTCATACTAGGCTATCTGCCCTAGGGCATTTATAAGCCTAGCCAGAGTGTGTGTGGCTTTCACCACCCCTTAGGATGAGAATACTATACCCATTAGTTTGCTGTGCCTCTGTCCAGCAGTGATACATAGATGATTCTTGGGGTAAACCTACGATCTCCCATCCACTTGTCAAGATTTCTCTTGAACAGAGTCAGTGAGGGGCTCTGCCTCACATGGACTGGGATTCTGTTCCATAGTGTAGGGAGTCTCTGGGTGATGAATCTGTCCCTCCAGCACGTCCTATTTATATCCGTGTTGAGGTTTAAGTCTCTTGCTCTCGTGGCTCTGGTGGATTTGGATTTTTTGAGGTGGAGCATGTCCATTAATTCCGGGTTGGACATGGCCTTGTATGTCAGGCACAGATCACCTCTGAGCAGACGGTATGCGACTGAATAGAGCTGGAGTTTCTTCAGTCGGACATCGTATGACATATGTTTGAGCCCCTATATCCTTTTGGTGAGGAACTTTTGGGGTCTTTCCAACTGCTGCAGGTGTCGGGTAAGGTACATTCCGAATGGGGTGTTGTACTCGATCATTGGTCTGATAAGTGAAGAGTACAGGGGTACAATGACCTCTCCTGATCTGGATGTGAATCCCTTCATGATCAGGTGGGCAATGTAGAAGGTCTTCCTAAACACTTTGGCAATGTGAGTGTCAAAAGAGAGGTTACTGTCAACTTGGGTCCCCAGGTCCCTGATAACTTCTTCCATGTTTAATGGATTACCACCTATGTGGTAATTAGGGGTTACCTTGTTTTTCCCAAAGGGTATGACTATACATTTTTTGGCATTTAGCTTAAGGCCATGGCTCTGGCACCAGTTATCCATTTCTATGAGACCTTTCTGGAGGATGTCTGTGTCTGATGGAGTGTCAATTATGGTTCCCAGTTTGCAGTCATCTGCAAATTTTGTCAGCCACAATCCCCCTATGTTTGCCTGCACTTCAGAAAAATAAATGCCGAACAAGAGGGGGCCCAGAACTGAGCCCTGTGGGACACTGCTCGTGACCGGCTTAGAGTCTGACATGGCACCAGCAACTCTAACCCTGTGTGTTCTGTCCTTGAGCCAGTTTGTAACCCATCTTGTGACATATGGGTTTACATCTAAGCTGGTGAGCTTTTCTATGATGCCCGAGTGGGGTATTGTGTCGAACGCTTTTGCTCGGTCAAGGTAGGCTGTGTGAACTGCCTTACCCTCATCAATGGCCTTAGTGACTGTTTCGAAAAAGTCGACCAAGTTCAAGAGGTAGGATCTGCCCTTGACAAAGCCAAATTGGGTAGGATCCAGTGTCTGTAAGTCCCCAATGTCTTTATTTATGAGTTCCATTATGATCCTCTCCATAGCTTTGCAGACAAGGCTCGTCAAGCTTATGGGGTGGTAATTTCCAGGGTCCGTAGAAGCACCGCCTTTGTGGAGTGGGACCACAGTTGCCGTACGCCATTCTTTGGGTACGTATCCTGTAGTAAGGCTAAGATTAAACAGCAGCCTTATGTGTGGGTTTAGTTCCTCATTGAGTTCGCGTAGCACACAGCCGGGACACCGTCTGGTCCCATTGATGCTGTGTTTTTTGCTTTAGAGAGAGCAGCTCTCACCTGGGCATCTGAGATGTTTGGGAGGCTAGACTCTGGTGGGATAGATATTTCTCCTTTTGGGGGGGGAGGGGAGAAATTTGCACTGAACCTGTCTGCCAGTATCTTGGCAATGTCTGTGGGTTCAGTGATTTTTTTATCATTTTGGACTAATTCTGAGCAAATCTGGGAGTTTCCACCCAGGTTTCTAACATAGCTAAAGAAGGCTTTATGATTGTCTTTTGTGTCATTAGTGATTTTTCTCTCAAAGTTGGCCTTGGATGATTTTATGAGTGATCGTAGTTTTTTGCTAGTATTGATCAGAGATGCCTTCCCATTTAGGGATTTTGCTCTGTCATGTAGTAGCTTTCTCCTCTTGTTGTAGAGTTTGTTTATGGCTGGAGTCCACCAGACCGGGCGCCTGCCTTTGTTGGAAAGGGTCTTGATTTTATTAGGGATTGCTTGATCCATACATTCCTGGAGGTGCTCGTAGAAGGCATTTGTAAGGGTTTCAGCAGCGTGGGTTGTGGTTTCCACTGGCTCGGGGGCCTTGAAGGATACCACTCCAGTCTTAAGAAGTGTGAAGTTTGCTTTTGAGAATTTCTTCACTGTGGTCTTTTTTGCTGGGGGTGGGAGCGGGATGTGGATCTCCAGTGAGATTAATTTATGGTCTGATCTCACCAATGAGGGATATACTTCTAGTGAGGAACATTTTGTCCCCATGTTTGTGATGATTAGGTCTAGTATATTTTCTCCTCTTGTGGGAATGGTGACTAGTTGTTCCATAGCATTTGAGTTTATGAACTCAAGGAACCTTTGGGCTAGGGTGTTGGGGCTTGAGTAATGTTCCCAGTCTATGTTTGGGTAGTTGAAGTCACCCAATATGATGGTGTTTGGAGAGACATTCATACTCTCCAGTGTCTTCAGGAAGGCTGTGTGGGTTTCCTGAGTTTGAGAAGGTGGTCTGTAGCATGTTACAAACTGTAGGGCAGTTTTACCTATGGTTAATTGCACCTGGATGGTCTCCGATGCTTCGTCGTGTTGCCACTAACCTGGAGGTGTGGGTATCCTTTATGAATATGGATACTCCCTCCTTTTGTGGTTCGGTCCGGATTTTGGGGCGGAACGCATGATATGAGGTATAACCTGATAGTGCTGGGGTGCTCTTAGGAGCCTTGAACCAGGTTTCAGTCACAGCACAGACATCGATGTTCTCCATACTGAGGAGGGCTTCGAGGGCGTGCATCTTGAGGTTTAGACTTCTGGCATTGAGCAGTATTACCCTTAGTTTTTCTCCATTTTTGTTTTCTAGGGCGGTAGGTTTATCATTTGAGCCTTGCCTAAAAAAGGCACTATGGGGATGGCAAGAGCCTTTGCCAATATCCGAAGCCCAGGGTGACAGGTGCAAGCCGTCCCTTGCGAAGCAGCGTGGCTTGTCAAGCATGTCATCCCAGGCAGACAGACATTGATCCCCTTAGAATGACACCAGTAATTAAGCCAATTATTAAAGCTGATCATTTTGTCTCTGTATTGTGGCATCATTCTTGGTGAGGGTAGGATACTGCTCAGAGTCAGGGTCATACCGGCCTGGGCTACATAATCTGAGAGCCCTCTATGTCTCTTTTCATGTAGTCCAGGGAGGTACGCCTCAGGTCGCTCACACCGACATGGACAATGACTGAGTCATACTTGTACTTGCTGTGGAGTGACCTGAGTGCTTGTGTTATGTGGCGGATTCTAGCACCTGACAGGCAGCTTACTGTGATCTTTTCCTTGTTCAGTCTGGTGAGTGGGACATCAGTGTGTCTGACTATGGAGTCACCTATAACAAGTGTGTCTGGCATTGTGTTTGGCCTTAAGGGCTGTGACTGTTTAGCACACTGACTTTGAGAACTATGTGTTGCATGTCTTATGTCTTGAGGTGACAGTTGCTTGGGTGTCTGCTTTGGAGGCCTCTGTAGTTTTGGTAGATTTTTGATCAGTGCCTCCAAGTATGTCTTTGTGTGTTTATGTGTTTGTTTTGCAGTTGTGATAGTTCTATGTGAAACTGGGTTTGTGGTGTGCGTGGTTTCCTTCTCCTCCTGTCTGGTCTTGCCAGTCCTGAGTTGAGAGAGCTCAGCCTCCAGTTTGGCTATATAGTTGCATCTCTCACATGTATTTGTGTTTTGTGGGAGAAGGAGTGGGTTGTCTGTGTACATGAGGCAATTGTAACATTGCCTCAAGATGCCCAGATTCACCAGCTGAACAGGAGAGGACGCTGGCAGCTGACCCTTTGACATGCTAGAAAAAGTGAAAAAGTTTTCTGTGTAACTGAGTCAGAAGGACCTAT
>NC_056743.1:353664002-353666502 GCF_019279795.1 Protopterus annectens | reverse complement strand
GCTAAAAACACAGCATCAATGGGACCGGATGGTGTCCCCGGCCGTGCTACATGAACCCAATGCGGAACTAAACCCACACATACGGCTGCTCTTTAATCTTAGCCTTACCACAGGATACGTACCCAAAGAGTGGCATACGGCAACTGTGGTCCCACTCCACAAAGGCGGTGCTTCTACGGACCCTGGTAATTACCGCCCCATAAGCTTAACAAGCCTGGTCTGCAAAGCTATGGAGAGGATCATAATGGAACTCATAACAAGGACATAGGGACCTACAGACATTGGATCCTACCCAATTCAGCTTTGTCAAGGGCAGATCATACCTCTTGAACTTGGTCAACTTTTTTGAAACAGTCACCAAGGTCATTGATGTGGGTAAGGCAGTTCACACAGCCTACCTTGACCTTGCAAAAGCTTTCGACACAATACCCCACTCGGGTGTCATAGAAAAGTTCACCAGCTTAAATGTAAACCCATATGTCACAAGATGGGTTGCAAACTGGCTCAAAGACAGAACCCACAGGGTTAGAGTTGCTGGTGCCATGTCAGACTCCAAGCCGGTCACAAGTGGTGTCCCACAGGGCTCAGTCCTGGGCCCCCTTTTGTTCGGCATCTACTTTTCAGAAGTGCAGGCAAACATAGGAGGATTGTGGCTGACAAAGTTTGCAGATGACTGCAAACTGGGCGCCATAGTTGAAAATCCATCAGACACAGATATCCTTCAGAGAGGTCTCATAGAAATGGATAACTGGTGCCAGAGCCATGGCCTTAAGCTAAACACCAAAAAATGTATTGTCATACACTTTGGTAAAAACAAGGTAACCCCAAGTTTCCACATAGGTGGCAATCCATTAAGCACAGAAGAGGTTATCAGGGACCTGGGGACCCAAGTTGACAGTAACCTTTCTTTTGACACTCACATTGCCAAAGTGGTTAGGAGGACCTTCTACATTGCCCACCTGATTATGAAGGGATTCACATCCAGATCAAGGGAGGTCATTGTTCCCCTGTACTCTTCACTTATCAGACCAATGATTGAGTACAACGCCCCATTCGGAATGTATCTTACCCAACACCTGCAGCAATTGGAAAGACCCCAAAAGTTCCTCACCAAAAGGATAAAGGGGCTCAAAAATATGCCATATGCTGCCCGACTGAAGAAACTCCAGCTCTATTCAGTCGCATACCGTCTGCTCAGAGGTGACCTGTGCCTGACATACAAGGCCATGTCCAACCCGGAATTAATGGACATGCTCCACCTCAAAAAATCCAAATCCATCAGAGCCACAAGAGCAAGAGACTTAAACGTCAACATGGATATAAATAGGACATGCTGGAGGGACAGATTCATCACCCAGAGACTCCCTATGCTGTGGAACAGAATCCCAGTCCATGTGAGACAGAGCACCTCGCTGGCTCTGTTCAAGAGGAATCTTGACCAGTGGATGGGAGATCGTAGGTTTACCCCGGGGATCACCTCTGTATCACTGCTGGACAGAGGCACGGCAAGCTAATGGGTATAGTATTCTTCAACCTAAGGGGTGGTGAAAGCCACACAACTCTGGCTAGGCTTATAAATGCCCTAGGGCAGATAGCCTAGTATGAACCTATGAACCTATGAACCTATATAACAACAACAACTGAACACTAATAACTTCTATCCTCCAAACAATCTAGCAGACACTTCTTACAACTTCTCTCTACAACCTATCTCTACCTCTTTCATCTATAGACTTATGTTTAAACTGAAACCCTGTACCCCCTCTGCTGACGAACTCCCTTCCCTTTTTCTGCAAAAGGCAGCCAAAGAAATTGCATACCCAATAGCTATACTCATAAATAGGACCATCCAAGAGGGAACCATCCCTGATATCTGGAAAGTATCTCATATAATCCCACTACACAAAGGCGGTAACTCTATTGACTACTCCAACTTTAGACCAATTGCCCTTCTCTCACCTTTAGCAAAGATTATGGAGAAATGTATTCATGAGCAACTTGTACAGTATCTCTCTTTACACAATATTATAGCTAACTGTCAACATGGCTTTATACCCCATCATAGCACCACCACTGCTCTCCTTTCCTTTATAGATACCATTAACAACAATCACAACGATAATCTTTTCTCTTCTGCTCTATTCATTGACCTCTCAAAGGCATTTGACATGGTTAACCACTGTTCCTTAATAAACATCCTTGAATCCCTCTCATTTGATACTCTTACCATCAAATGGTTTAGTTCTTATCTCAGCAACAGACAACAAGCCGTTCTCTGGGACAACCACATCTCCTCCTTACCGCCCATTTCTATTGGGGTGCCTCAGGGCTCTATTCTTGGTCCACTTCTCTTCTCCCTCTACATTAATGATCTCCACTCTGTAATTCCTCAAGCCACCTGCATTCAATATGCTGACGACTCCACTATTATTTGTTCAGCTTCCTCCTCCTCTGATCTAATCTCACTAACTCAAAATATCTTTAACACAGTAGAAACATG
>NC_056743.1:353654002-353656502 GCF_019279795.1 Protopterus annectens | reverse complement strand
ACCCTGGTAATTACCGCCCCATAAGCTTAACAAGCCTGGTCTGCAAAGCTATGGAGAGGATCATAATGGAACTCATAAATAAAGACATAGGGGACCTACAGACATTGGATCCTACCCAATTCAGCTTTGTCAAGGGCAGATCATACCTCTTGAACTTGGTCGACTTTTTTGAAACAGTCACCAAGGTCATTGATGTGGGTAAGGCAGTTCACACAGCCTACCTTGACCTTGCAAAAGCTTTCGACACAATACCCCACTCGGGTGTCATAGAAAAGTTCACCAGCTTAAATGTAAAACCCATATGTCACAAGATGGGCTGCAAACTGGCTCAAGGACAGAACCCACAGGGTTAGAGTTGCTGGTGCCATGTCAGACTCAAGCCGGGTCACAAGTGGTGTCCCACAGGGCTCAGTCCTGGCCCTTTTGTTCGGCATCTACTTTTCAGAAGTGCAGGCAAACATAAGGAGGATTGTAGCTGACAAAGTTTGCAGATGACTGCAAACTGGGCGCCATAGTTGAAAATCCATCAGACACAGATATCCTTCAGAGAGGTCTCATAGAAATGGATAACTGGTGCCAGAGCCATGGCCTTAAGCTAAACACCAAAAATGTATTGTCATACACTTTGGTAAAACAAGGTAACCCCAAGTTTCCACATAGGTGGCAATCCATTAAGCACACAGAAGAGGTTATCAGGGACCTGGGGACCCAAGTTGACAGTAACCTTCTTTTGACACTCACATTGCCAAAGTGGTTAGGAGGACCTTCTACATTGCCCACCTGATTATGAAGGGATTCACATCAGATCAAGGGAGGTCATTGTTCCCTGTACTCTTCACTTATCAGACCAATGATTGAGTACAACGCCCATCTCGAATGTATCTTACCCAACACCTGCAGCAATTGGAAAGACCCCAAAAGTTCCTCACCAAAAGGATAAAGGCTCAAAATATGCCATATGCTGCCCGACTGAAGAAACTCCAGCTCTATTCAGTCGCATACCGCCTGCTCAGAGGTGACCTGTGCCTGACATACAAGGCCATGTCCAACCCGAATTAATGGACATGCTCCACCTCAAAAAATCCAAATCCATCAGAGCCACAAGAGCAAGAGACTTAAACGTCAACATGGATATAAATAGGACATGCTGGAGGGACAGATTCATCACCCAGAGACTCCCTATGCTGTGGAACAGAATCCCAGTCCATGTGAGACAGAGCACCTCGCTGGCTCTGTTCAAGAGGAATCTTGACCAGTGGATGGGAGATCGTAGGTTTACCCCGGGGATCACCTCTGTATCACTGCTGGACAGAGGCAAGCCATAATGGTATAGTATTCTTCAACCTAAGGGGTGGTGAAAGCCACACAACCTGGCTAGGGCTTATAAATGCCCAGGGCAGATAGCCTAGTATGAACCTATGAACCTATGAACCTATATAACAACAACAACTGAACACTAATAACTTCTATCCTCCAAACAATCTAGCAGACACTTCTTACAACTTCTCTCTACAACCTATCTCTACCTCTTTCATCTATAGACTTATGTTTAAACTGAAACCCTGTACCCTCTGCTGATTAACTCCCTTCCTTTTTCTGCAAAAGGCAGCCAAAGAAATTGCATACCCAATAGCTATACTCATAAATAGGGCCATCCAAGAGGGAACCATCCCTGATATCTGGAAAGTATCTCATATAATCCCACTACACAAAGGCGGTAACTCTATTGACTACTCCAACTTTAGACCAATTGCCCTTCTCTCACCTTTAGCAAAGATTATGGAGAAATGTATTCATGAGCAACTTGTACAGTATCTTTACACAATATTATAGCTAACTGTCAACATGGCTTTAGACACCATCATAGCACCACCACTGCTCTCCTTTCCTTTATAGATGCCATTAGCAACAATCGCAACGATAATCTTTTCTCTTCTGCTCTATTCATTGACCTCTCAAAGGCATTTGACATGGTTAACCACTGTTCCTTAATAAACATCCTTGAATCCTCATATTTGATACTCTTACCATCAAATGGTTTAGTTCTTATCTCAGCAACAGACAACAAGCCGCTCTGGGACAACCACATCTCCCACCGCCCATTTCTATTGGGGTGCCTCAGGGCTCTATCTCTGGTCCACTTCTCTTCTCCCCTACATTAATGATCTCCACTCTGTAATTCCTCAAGCCACCTGCATTCAATATGCTGACTCCACTATTATTTGTTCAGCTTCCTCCTCCTCTGATCTAATCTCACTAACTCAAAATATCTTTAACACAGTAGAAACATGGTTTACTCGACGATACCTTCTCCTTAATGCTAAAAAAAACAAACTTCTTCTCTTCAACCCCACTATTCGTACCCCCCTCCCCACTCAATTTCACCATCTTGTCAAACAACAACACTGTCATCTCTCCAGACTCTACAACTAAACTGCTAGGAATAACCATTGATAACAATCTCTCTTTTGATCAACACATCAACAGCACCATCAAATCA